>NW_004955458.1:14871635-14874316 GCF_000276665.1 Chinchilla lanigera
AATCTCCTACCTGTTTTGTCTGTAACTCACTATTATTTGTCTATTTGTTTTCCTGAGAAACTATCTTGTAGATAACAATATGTAAAACAATAACCATTGATAATTTCCTACCACTTTGTCTGTAATTTGGTAAGCCCCCCCTATTATTATGTTATCCTTCTTTTACTCTTTAAAATTAAAAAAAAAGAAAGAAATATCCCGAATTTCACTCCTTAGCAGCTCACAATGCATACATTCACATATGGAAGGAATAAAGGGAACTCCTCCCCCGGGTGTGGCAGTACACACCTGTAATCCCAGACTCTGTGAGGGTGAGGTAGGAGGATTGCAAGTTTGAGCCCAATCTGGACAACTTAGTGATTTTGCAAGAACTCTCAGATAAAAAACTTTAAAAAGACTGGGGCTGTGGCTCAGTGTGAAGGTCCTGGGCTGTACTTCTGTACCACAAAGAAGGGACGTCCTTAAAATCTCAGTTTAGCATAGAATTATTTGCAACAGACTGGACAGGAGGACACCACGTATACAGAGAAATTTTGGCAGATTTTTATCACAGTATTGAACATTTTAGTACAATCACTCTAACTACAGAGGTGATTTTTTAAGGAGACTGCCTAGAAAGGAGGGGTGAAATGATGATGATCCAGGACAGGTAAGGTGGGAGAGATCAAGAATACTCAGGAGGTAAGAATGTCTAAATTTCCCCAGCAGGAATGGAGTGAGGGAGACAGAAGACTCTAGAATGATTTCTTGAGTTTTTAAATAAGTCAGAAGAGTAGTAGGAGGCAAGCGTGACGCAAGGGAAGGGACTAGGAGGGGTGAAATGAAGAACTGAGTCTAGCACATGGTGAATCTGAGGCATCCTGAGACTTCCCAGGGAAATTACTGGCAGCTATGGGGTTCATCAACCATGACTTGGCTCTAATCTAAGCCAGAGTCATCTGACAAGCAATTCCTGGCTCTTCCTACTCAAAATCTCAAAGTTAACTTAAGGTTCCACAGTGCATTGTGTTAACTTAACAGCAGATTTACTAACAATAACATTACCACTTCATTATTTTTTAAAATCTGGACTTTAAAAACCACATTGGCAAACTAAAATATGCAAATACACATGTGTAGACAAGTGCCTCGCATTGGTCCAGTAAATTACTTAAACCATCATTCAGAAAGTGAGTCTGCAATGGGACCACTGCCATAATTCAGATGTACTGTAACAAATCTATTTGAACAAATTAATTTTTAATATATGCTGTAGTAAATCATTTGAAAACTAATTTGTGTTCTTTTTATTCTTTCTCTAAACTTTTGAAAGAAAGGGGCAGATCACTTTTGTGTCCTGAGGGTGAAAAACAGTTTCTTACACATGGAAAGTATGCACTGAAATGTTATTGAGTTAAAGAAAACAATTAAGGCCAGTTGCACTAAAAAATAGAGAATTGAGAAATTTCCAACTGCACTCTCTCCCTAACTGATCTCATGTTCCCATCTGCAGACTGTTGTCATTAACTCCACCTCCCCTCCGAACCTGAGGCAGGTTTGCCAACCATACTTGACTCTTCCATCTGAATGTTCACCACTGAATTTAATGTGTCCCTGGTGACCCTGCTGGCTGCCTGCCTTCACAATATATATTCACCCCCTAACCCTTATTTCTAAAATGCCCCAGTTTTTTCAGTGAACCACTGTGCCCCCCTAAAAAGCCCTGCCTCCCTCGATGCTTTAACTGGGCAGGTGGTATAATTTTGGTCAAGATAAAAGTGGAGGTCTGATGGGAATTCCTGAAGAAGGTTTTACTTTCCCTACGCAGACATCACCCCGTCTTCTTTCAGCTTTCTCTTCTCCCATCTCGAGGGCAGACTCTGCCGAGAGCTGCAGCTCTCCTGTCACACAGAAGAGAATGAAAGATGTGGGGAGGACGGCCAAGGAGAAGAGAGAAGCTGCCTGGCACCTTGATGCACTCCCGGGCTCCCCTCCTAGCTGGGTCTATCTTGGCAATGCTTTTAACCTGGAAAATAAATTGACTCACCCATTCATCAAATAGCTTGCTTGTTAAAGATGTGTTTTGTCAGGTTGCAGTTCCTTGCAGCTGAACAAAACCATACGTAATAAAACACACAAAACAAAAACGTTGGTATCTGTCTTCAAGGAGCACCGGATGACTGCCTGCGCGCCCTGCTCTCAGACCTGTTCCCGTCCAGTCATGAATATCCCAGTGTCTGCCTTTGCCATCTACCCACTCGCTCAAGAAACGCAAAGACATGGAGACATCCGTGATGCCTCCCTTTTGGCTTTAGCTCTTCAAACTCTTCTCCCCATTTCCACCGCCATCCACCCAGAGAGCCCCGTCATCAGCGCTCAGAGGCGTTCCCGGCGCAATCTCCCAGATCCAGTTTTCCCTCCACACGGGACCCAGAGCGGTCATTTGAAAATATGCTCTGGGTCATGTTGTGCCCTATTTCAAAACTTCCACATGCTTCATTTCTTACTTATAATAAAATGTAAATGTCTGACTGCTATGGGCAGTGTCTCCCAAATTCATACGAAGAAACTACAGCATGGTGCCATTTGGAGATAGGGCCTTTGGGAGTTAAGTACGTCATGAAGATGAAGTCCATATGATGACATTCGTGCCCTTATAAGAAGAAAAGCCAGAGTCTCAATCCTCCCCCCTCCTCCTCCCC
>NW_004955458.1:14877346-14878309 GCF_000276665.1 Chinchilla lanigera
GAAAAAAAAAAAGAAATACTGCTCCTGTTTCCAACCACGTAAGTGTGACCCCAGATTTTCTTCATATACTTTGCTGAAAACAACATATCATACTAGATTGAATGCAGAAGCTGTGAAAAAAAAACAGCTGTCTTCTATTAAGTCAGACATTAAGAAGATTTGCAAAACATGTAATGTACTCACTTTTTGTTTTGAAAAATAAATATATTTTAATAAAAATAAGTTATATATAATGGGTTTATTATTATTTTCCAATGAACTAATAATTATTTTAATGCTTCTAATGTGATTAATATCTGTAGATATTCATCAAATAAGTTCTTTGGGATCTTCAGTATTTTTTGAGAGTATAAAGGACCCTAAAACCAAAACCTGGCACAAGGAAGACTTATAATGGGGAAGTACAAGAGAGATAAGAAAAAAATGCAAAGTGGAAATACATGCTGGAAGGATAAATCTACACTTCTAACAGCAGATAACTTTCATTCTACCACAAGATACAGTTTCTTTACGCAGTTGAAGGAAGTTCGGCCCGCAGAGCCCAGTTGTGACGAGCAGTCACCGTCACCAGTGGAACTTGCCCGAGTTACTGTCCCTGTGGAGGAGCAGAGGCAGCGCCGCAGCGCCGGGCGTGAGGAAGGGCGCAGCGGGAAGAGAACGCCCAAGCGCTGCATGGGATGGGTCTGGCTGGGGCATCCGTCTGAACAACAAGCAGCACAGCGAACGCTGACATAAGATAATTTTTTAAAGTAACTTGCATATTTCCCTCTAGTTTCCCCTTTGAAATCTTCACCCCTTTGCTTCAGGGAAGGTTTGAGGTTAAAATTCGTGACTTTTGTTTTCAAAAACCCGAGGGCACTAGAGTCTAGTTAAATCTGAGGGAGGTATATTCCTTGGCTAAAATGAAATTTTCTCTGGTTTGATGGAGGAGTCAAAGGCTAAGCCCCGGTCAGTTCCCAATAC
>NW_004955458.1:14878409-14880293 GCF_000276665.1 Chinchilla lanigera
TCCTCATGTAAGGTTATGAAAGGAAGGCATCTGTCTGCAAACCAGGAAGAAAGCCTGCACCAGAAACTGAGACAGTTGGCATCTTGCTCTTGGACTTCCCAGTCTCCAGAACCGTGAGAAACAAGTTACTGTCCCTTAAGCCACCCTAGTCTGTGATGATTTTGTCCCAGTCGCCCAAAGAAGGCACTACCATGGCTGACAAAACTGATCCACTCTCATCTTACCCTCTTTTTTCTCTTCCTCGCTGCATTCAAGCTCTATACCACCTTCGTTTCATTCCCTGAAAATGCCAAGTGTATTTCCGTATCAGGGCCTTGTGCGGGCTGTTTCCATTGCAAATGTTCGTGCTCCACCCAGTTCTTCTCATTCTGGTTCCTTCCCGTCATTCAGAGCTCAGCTCCAAGGTCACCTCCTAAAAGGCCTCTCTGACACCCGGCCCACCTGTGATTCATGACCTCAGCACTCTGTGTTATTCTTTCACGTGCTAATCTAGCTAGAATTATCTTGCTTATTTACTTGTCTGCTTGGGCTTTTTCATTTTTTAGGTTTTCTTTCTTCCTGCTTTAGATGATAAGCTTCTGGAGTGCAGGGACTCTGTCTATTTATTCACTGCTCAATGGATCTAGAAAAATAATAGCACCCTCTAGATCCTTGATAAATAGTTTTTAACAAACACATTAATTTTTGAAAAAACCCAGCATAGTCTTGGATTCTTAGAAGCCTGACAAATTACATGGTTCTGAAACTTAATATTTTTGTCTAAAATCTATATGAGCAAAACAAAATTTTTTATTTAAAGAGAAGTTTATTCCAGCATATGTAACTCAGAACTCACAGAATGTACCTAATCCTATGAATTAGCCTCTATCACAGACAGGTATCTTTGCTCACCACATATACACTTTAACGTAGTTAGAGGAACATAGTAAGGGATTAGACCCTTAACACAGCTGCCAAGGGCCATGTTTTTATAGAAAACAAGCCCTCGGGAGTTTGGAAGGGAGCCCAGTAGACCCACAGTTAAAAGCCTCCAATCCCTTTACATACCTTACCAGGGCTAAGGAAAGACTGTCCCCAAGCGGTTCTCCAGCCAACCTAGAAAGCCAGGGACTTTCCTCAGATGCTTCAGTTACAATCCAGGGAAAATAAAGTGTGCAGGAAAACATTTCAAGGTAATAAAAGCTACTTTCAGGAAAATACGCTTTCAAACCACAAGGAGAAGGGTATACATTTCTAGTCAGTCATACTTCCAGAGGGTTTATTCAGTAATTTCAAGATTTTATAGAGTTACACTAGCATTTTCATTACTAAATCCTCACAGTAGCATGAGAGGGAGAAGGAACGCCATCCGCCCTTCCTAGAGCTGCTAGAAAGGCTGGTGGCAGAGCAAGTCAGACAGCTCAGTGCTTGGGGCGCCCCAAGACACTGTCACGCTGCATCGTGGACAGCCGGAGGCAGAACAGGGGATCTGGCAGGTGCCAAGACAGGTCACGGCACATCCAGGACACGAGACCTCAGCAGCCACGTGTCCAGCAGTGAGGAAGTCTGTCTGCCCTGGAGCCTTCCGCTTCCCCGGTTCCACCTTCTCAAAGGTGACACACACGTTCTCGGTGCCCTCTCAAGTGACCTGTGAACGCAAAATTACTTTCATAATAATACTAAAAACATAACTTGTCTGTTTCACTATGTGGACATTTACGCTGATGGCACAAAATAGCACTGGATCAAACTGTCATCACTGTAATACAAATCAAAGCAGTGGCGCCAAACTACACCTGCTCAGCACCATCTTCCTCACTGCAGCACTCAATTCGAAAGAAAGGAAAGGGAGAAGGGGAGGGTGGAAGGAAGGAGGGAGGGAGGGAGGAAGGGAGGAAGGGAGGG
>NW_004955458.1:14882171-14914354 GCF_000276665.1 Chinchilla lanigera
GGAGGGGAGGGGGAAGGGAGGGCAGGGGTAGGGAAGAGGGCATTGAAAAGGAATGAAGTACACACTGGTTCATGCTACAGCAAGGACGAACCTTAAAAATCACCATGCCAAAGGAAAGACGTGACTTACAAATGTTTACATAGTAGGTTTTTTCTTTTTTTTTTTTGTGGTACCAGGGATCAAACTCACAACCTTGCACTTGACAGGCAGGCGCTTATGCCACTGAGCTATATCCCCAGCCCAAATGTTTACATAGTGTATGATTCCACTTATAGGAAATATTCTAAATAAGAAAATCTACAGATAGAAAATAGATCCGTGGGTGCCTAGGGCTGGACAAAGTGAGGAGCAACTGCTTAAAAGTACAGGTTTGGGAGTAGGGTGGGAAAATGTCCTAGAACTAACTGGTGATGGTGCACAACTCCCCTAAACATGCAAAAAACATTGAACTTTACACTTCACACAGGTGGACTGTACGACGCGTGTGTCACACCTCAGCAAAGCTAAAAAGACAGAGAAACACGGTCTCTTGCCCATCCGAGGTGTCCTGACATTCACAGTCATTCTACCTGGCTCATGCTGCAGAAAGGTGTTTTACAAGGGCCCAGCAAGGTGCTGAGGACCGAAACACACACAGTGGCCTTCGCAGCCTGGTAAGCAGCGGGAAAAGTGCAGGAGAGGGCAGGCCGGGCTCCTTGGACATGACAGTGAGCAACAGCGAGCACCTCGGAGCAGGAAGGGGCCACGCACTGCAGGCCCTCCGCACACTGCGAGGCCCGCCTCGGGGAAGTCAAGCGTGGGACTACAAGGAGGCCTACAGCCGCAGAGAAACTGCACGACCAGCCCAAGGGGGACCTGAGGCAACCACACAGGGACCTAAGCAGTGTTAATCACAAGTGTACACCACTTAGAAATGGTAACAGCACCAACTCGGGTGAGTACTCCAACAAAAATAACAGATACTGTTTGCCAGGCACCGTTAACCCATACTTCATATTTTTAATGTATTGTACAACAACCCTCAGAAGCAGCTATTTTTATTCTCTTACAGACGAGGAAACTGAGTCACAGAAAGGTGAATAACTTGCCCAAGCATTATAAGGGCAGAGCTAAGAGTAAATCCCAGGCTTCATGGTCCCAGGGTCAGTTGTAACAGCTTTACCATGCTGCCGCGGCGCACTTCCTGCAGCTCAGGATAAGGGTCAGCAGGAAGGATGGCTGGTGTTGAGTTCCCCCTGCACTGAACTGCGGGGTAGGTCTTTAAAGCCCTTCCCACAGACAAGGGCTGGCCACAGAGAGAAGCAGGGCGGGCAACCGGACGACATGCAGCTAACACCCTTCTGTCCTCACCACCACTGTGGCAGTGCCCGGGCCTCCTCAGGCTGCTGAGCCAGCATTCACAGATGGGAGGCTTCTAAACAACGGAAGTTTGTTTTTCACAGTTCTGCAGGCTGGCAAGTCCAAAACGAGGCACTGGCAGATGCTCTGTCTGATGAGGACCTAGTAACTCGCGGGCAGCTGTCTTCTTCCTCTAACCTTACATGGTAGAAGGACGAGGGTCTCTTGCAGGTCTCTTTTACAATGGTGCAAATCCCGTTCATGTGGGCTGTGTCCCCCTCATCTATTCTCACCTCCTAAAGGCCCCCTTAATACCATCACCCTGGGGGTAAGGGACACCTTGAGAGGAACATAAACATCATGCAGCCTATAACAGATGGGTCTTTTCGGGCGTTGTTGTTATGTTTTGTTTTGTTTTGCAGATGAGAAAGCTGCAGCTCAACAGGATCACACAATCTGGCTAAAACCCAGTCAACAACAAAGCAAGACTAGATGCCAGACTTTCTGATTCCAAGATGGCAGCTAGGAAGTGGCCTTCGGAGATTGGCAGGCAAAGTCAAACAGCAAGTGAACTGGAGACGAAGGTAGCAGCCCGGTTAAGGCTGTGATTGGTGGCCAAAGTCCTGCTATGTCAATTACCCTGTAGTCTCGAAAGAGCTACTTAGCTTTCACCTATAAAACAAGTTTGGGACTCCTGATAATAATGTCTAACTCCTGGGGTTGCTATGGGAACTCAGTGAAATACTATATGCATCTGGTCACGTGCCCAGTGTCTAGTAGGTGCCCGGGAAGTGCAGCCCTTTGAGTGGGCATTCCGTTTATCATACTGCTGGGCAGGGACCACCCATGAGGCCATGCAGCTTTCTCCTGACCATTTCCTTCTTGACTCAGAGAACATCAGTGCTAAAAGGGACATCAGCATTTATTTAACCAAATTCTCTCCTCTAACAAATCAGAAATTTGAGAGTTAGTACCTAAGTTGCCCAAGGCTTTTTAGTTAGTTGCAGGCAGAACAAAACCAGATCTTTTATTTGTAACTTAAAATTGAAAAGATATTGGCATGAGATAGAAAAATACTTAAGAAGTAAAACTGAGACAGCTCAAGTAGGAACAGAGGTAGAACTTAGCGGGAAAGGCCGTCACGCCACACGTGGGCAAGGCAGGAGGGCTGCTGGCCAGCAGAACCTCGCCCCGCCATCGGCGCCAGTGTGCACGAGCAAGGGACACTTTCCAGGAAGCAGGAAGCACTGCTTTCAGATATTCGTTCTGTGTCGCCCCACCCCTGCCCTGCAGCACCAGACGAAGGAAACTGGAGACTGGCTGATACACAAGAGAAGTTAACAAAAGGACAGAATCCAGTATCTTGGAAAGCATATGGCAGACATGTGATTAGTGGTAGTAACGTGATCAGACAAGAAAAAAGGGGGAGAGTCTTTTATATCACTGGAGAGAGTTGTCTTCACTCGCTAAAAAACTAGCCAAAAATTGAACAAAATTAACAAGCAGGTGTTGGGTGAGGGTGCGGAGCATTAGGAAAGGTGTACTGCACTAAAGAGGCAATAAAGATCTGTGAGAATGCAACTTGAGGAAAATAAATGTGTGTGTTTTCACACCCACACATATATTTAGCTGCTGAGAGGGCCCGTCCTTTGCCTTTGCAACAAATTTAAGAGCTGCCTTCAAAGGCAAATTAAATTGTGTCCACTGTGCTATTTACGAGGGTCAGGGGAGGGTTTTGGTACGCAGGGAGAGGTGGTGGGAGTACAACAGGGCAGGCAGCTGAAGGCGAAGGGCAGGGACTCCAAACTGAGGTTAATGGTGCACAAGTTACTGTCACGTTAATGTCACCGCTGCATCTTGTAAGAGAAAGAAGTACATTTGGGAAATATGTAACAAATCTCACCAAAAGAAAACCTTAGAATTTTGTATGTTTTTAAGCCACGTATATTATTCAAAGAAACTAAGTTGACCCCATTTTATACAAGGGCATTGAATGGTTATTAAGCAAAGAAGTCAGTGCAGAGTCCAAAGATTTTCCACTGGATAAAGCCAGTATTCTGGCCCCTTGTTATTTGTAAGCACCGAAGTAATGTTAAAAAGCACACTGCTCTGCTTAAATTTGCATTTTGAGGGCCAGGGATATAACTCAGCAGCACAAGCGCCTGACTGGCAAGCTCAAGGTCCTAAGTTTGATTGCCAGTACCAAAAGAAAAAAGAAAAAGATTTGCATTTTGAGTGAAAAGGGCACTGGGTTCAAATATGGTGCTAATCAGCTTCCATCACTATAACACTGAGACACTCAGAAAAGGGTTATCCTGGCTTAAAGTTTTTGAGGTTTTAGTTTGTGATCCATTCGCCCTGTTACAGCTTTTAGCCCTGTGGCAGGACAGCACCTCACGGCAGCAGCGCATGGCGGAGCAAAACTGCTCACCTCATAAGCAGGAACCAAAGGAGAAGAGGAGGAGGAGGAGGAGGCCCCACAGTCCCCTTCAAGGACACATCCTCAGTGACCTGAAGACCTCTAACCTTTTAAAGATCCTGCCATCTCCCAACAGCACCCAGCTGGGGACCAAGCCTCGAACACACGGGCATTTGGAGGACTACAGCAAGTACTAAAGGAAAAATGCAGTTAGCGTTGCGAACTAGCCACAAACACCGTCGGCTGCGACACGAGACCCTGAAAAGATCAGTCTCAGACATCCTAAGTCTTGCTAGAGATTTCCCCAAAGAGAGAACCACAAGAGTTCTAGGAAGAAGCATCGCCCCTCAGCTGAGGACAGAAAGTTCAGGCGATTCACAAGCGGCGCTATATCCCAGCTGAAATATGCGCTTCCTCTACCGAACGACGCACACGTCCACATGTGGCCCCCACTCCAGATGTTCCTCTCGTTAACTGCGCGCGAGGGCTGCCAGGTCCCGCACTGACGGTGATAAATGCGAGGGTCCTGTGCAGCTGGCTCCTTGCTTTCCTCCTGGGACGAGTCTGGGGAAGTCCAGGCCTCTTCTCTCTGCTCACACATCTTCTGGTTTTGGAACTCCGATGGCACTTGTACATTTGTCTGCGCTGAGCAGGAACTCGCCAACCTCCGTCCTCCTCCTCCTTTCACAGACACAGTTTCAGGTGGTGGGCAGCCGTTAACGCTTGCCCAGGACTTGCTGAGTTTGCAAGTTTTTCCAGGACTTCTCCGATTTCTATCATGTCTATTTTTGAGGGAACTTAAACACACAACCACAGATAGATTCACACACACATTTTCTGTCTTTCTTACCTTCCTTTTCTTTTCTTTTTGCTATACTAAGGGTTGAACCAAAGGCCTTCTCACTGAGCTACATCTTAGTTCTTTTTAGTCTTTATTTTGAGACACTGAGTTAGTCACTAACTTGCCCAGGTTGGGCTCAAACTTGTAATCCTCTTGCCTCAGCCTCCCAGAATGCTGGGTTACAGGCCACTATGTCAGATACAAGCACCATGTCTTAGTTACTTTTCTCTTGTTGCTGAGACAAAATACCAAGCACACAAAGTTAAAGGGGGAAATGTTTATTTAGCTCACAGTTTGTGGAGGTTTCAGCCCATAATCAGCTCCAAGGCAGGGTGGCACATGGCAGAGGGGCAACGGTTCATGATGACCAAAGACAGCAAAAGCAACAAGAGCAAAAGGGGTAAAACAAGCCTCTTTCTGCCTCTTTTATCTTATCCAGACTGCTGGGATTAGGGCGGTGCCCATCCAATCAGTGGATTGATCCAGCAGTCACCCAGCCTTAGTCCCAGCACCCTTAATCCCAGCATTGCACTATGAATCAGTCACAAGCTCTAAATTAAAATGCTTCTGAAAAACCCTGCCCCCTGTGTCTACACGAGGCTTTGGGGGAACATCTAGATACAAACCATAACACACCATTTTTATAATATTTTTCTTTAGTCTCTTCTATATTTGAAAGTATCTTGGCCACCATTGGTAAAATATATACACATAAAAATAACTGGAATACAACTTCTACACACCCTTGTTAGCTGTCTTTGGCTAACATCCACCTTTGCTGATCCACGGAGGAACCATTGTCAATGGTCTCTTGCTAGTTAAGTAAGTTAGGGAGGAAATCGGTAGCAGGTCTCAGTACAGGAAGATTAGAATTGGAGATTTCATTAAGGATATTGCAGCATACCTCCTCCTGTGGACGACCACCAGGACAGCTCTTCTTGAAAGAAGAGCATTTGGCTCCATTTTGGCTAAACCTGGCCCTATTTCCATGTACTGATATGTACAGAGCTGGCTGGATATTTCTTCATCCTCTCAATTGGCTTTAAGCAGTGCAAGTGGGTCCAGCTGAGGCACTGAAGTGTAGTCCTTGAAGCAACGCGACAGATCAGTGGTGCCCCGCACCACAGCTCCCAGCTCTTCTGCATGACCTAGGCTGAGTGACACCACGCTGTTGGCTGGGCTGGAGCCTCGAGAAAGAGGCCATGACAACTCAGGGCATGAAGGTCATGCATCAGAGCTGAAGCACCAGCCCCTAAGTATGAGATACTCAGATCATTCTTCCTGCATCTCACTCTCCCTCTGCCTGTTGCAGGAGTGATCTCAGGCCTCCTGCCCGGCCCAGGTCTCAGCACTCACGTACTTCCCACCATTATCACTCTCACTCATCCCTAAGCCATGGTCCCTCTTCACGAATTAATAAAACCCGGTTCAGCCCTGGGTAGAGGCCTTTGTTCCAGTTGGCTATCATCCTAGCTGGACTTAGGACCCCTTGGCTCCCCTCAACTGCAAATATGCCTTAGTGTCTTTATTCTCGCCATGGGTTCAGGGGAAGTGGTAGATTGGAGTTAATTTATTGGGATTCCAATAACTTTCCCCTGGGATTACAAATACAAACTCCACTGGACCGAGAAGAGGTCCAGGAAGGACGTCCTCTATCCTCCCACTCCCTTCTGGGACCAAAACTGCCATCAAGGTCCCGGAGTTTGCAAGGTACAATAAATGATCAGAGGGCTAAAATGCATCTTGTGAGAAGGCGTGGAAAAGCCAGCAGAAGGAAACACGGGAACAAGGTGGCAGACCTTGGAATGGGGTTACAAGGAAAGAAAATGAGACGGGGGGAAGGAACGCTTTCTTGCCAAATCCCATCAGGGAAAAACGACTTTAAAATTCTACCACATCTCTTCCTCCCACACTGTCCTTTTGGAATCGTATCAGTTCTTCCACCGAAGTCTCAGGCCAGAAAGGAGTGATCTGCAGACACTGCTGAACAGGGCCAGCCCTGCTCCAGTGCCCCTGCCCCAAAGATGCCCGTCGAGGGCAGTGTCTCCATCTTTCCAGTGAACAGGCGCCGTTAATTCAGCGCTTCAGCAGCCAAAAAGTACTGGAGGCCTCACGTCTGTTTCCAGCACCCTCAGGAGGCAACGTGCTGATTCTGAGAAGGTTGAATTTTGTGAGGTTCCTAGAAGCCCTTAGGGAATGGAGATTCGCTTACCTACTGCAGTTCCTTGGGGCTGTAGAATTTCTTTGTCCGGATTTTCTTTAAAATTTGAGGAAATAAGACACAATGAATATAAAGGAATATCTTCAGGACATTTGGTTTACATAACGTGTTAGCGCTGCACTGCCGTAAGAGTCTGAGAAAACCCACTTGAAAGAGGAAAGGTTTATGTTTGACTCATGGTGGCAGCGGTTTCAGACCGTGAGGACCTGGCCTGCCCCCTCTGGGCCTGTGGTGAGGGGAGTGTGGTAGAGCAAAGCTCCTCACCTCATGGTAGTCAGGAAGCAGAGAGAGAAGAAGGGGCTGCAGACAGAGCACACCCCCAGTGAGCTTTCTCCAGGTCGGCCTGCCTTCTGAAGTCCCTACTAGCTCCCAAAACCCCCTAAGCTACACACTCACCTGTGGATTAATCCCTCATGGTAGAATCTCCTCCCAAACACACCATCTCCGCACACTTCTCAGTTGGGGACCAAGTCTTCAAGGCAAAGCTTTGCGGGGACATTTCAGAACTAAACCGTGAGAGAGAGAGAAGAGAAACAGCGGCTTGAACAGATGTAGGATGAAATGCCTGGGGCAGGATATTGGGTCTCAAATTTAATGTGTCTGATATCATTTGTGGGACTTGTCAAAGATAAAGGTAATGAGGTTCCACCCGAAGAAACCTAGAGTGGAGCTCCCCAAATCACACTTCTAGTAAGAACCACAGGTAAGTTGTCACCGGCAGTTTAGGGACTAGTTGTCAGAAGACAGCACTGATTCCCAAGAGCCTCGGTTCTCACCTTCTCCGGTTGTTTTTTTTCAGTCTCTCCCTCCACGGAAACAGCTCTCATCAAGGCCCCCAACGGCCTCTTTGTTCTCAAACCAGAAGCCCGTTTTCAGTCCTCATAGGTCTTGCTTAACCAGCTGCCAGCATCTGACTCAGCTGACCCCTCTCTCCCGCTGGGAACACCTTCACCTCCAGGCACTAACCTCTCCGTTACACTTCTCCCTTTCCAGCTGCTGCTTCTTGGTCTCCCACCCTGGTCTGTTTTCCTGATATCTAGACCTTAGAGCGCCCCTGGGTTTCAGGGCGCAGACTTTCAACCTACCATCGCTCCTTCCATATTTCCACCTATGCCATCAGTTTTAAACACCCTCTTAACCCTATAAATTTACAAATTTGTATTTACGGCCCACCCCACACTGCAGAGCTCTGGACTAGGGCAGCCTATGACAACCAAACATCTCTGCTCTGGTGTCTAATAGGTGCATGTGAATGTGTTCAGATGCCCTGGTTAATACGTCTCCCCTCAAGACTTTCTCTTCCATCAGTATTTCCCAGATTAGTAACACAGAGCTGTTTTCCCCGTTGCTAAATCCAGACCCCCAAGTGTCATTACCGACCCCTTCCTTTCTTTACAGTCTACATCTAAACCATTAGCAAAAGCAGGTGGGGGTGCAGGCACCAGTAATCGCAGCACTCGGGAGGCTGAGGCAGGAAGATCACTCACAACTCAAGGCCAATCTGGATGACATAGCCCAGCTCAAGACGAGCCTTAGTTGCACATGAGATACTCTCGCAAAAAAATCAGCAAACCCTGTCAGTTTTACTAGGCAGTAATTCCAAAATCCCATCTGTTCCCCCACTTCCGCTTCTGTCACCATAGTCTAAGCACGGTCGTCACTCCGCTGGATGAGTGCAGCCGCCTCCCAACTTGTTCCGTGGTTTCTGCTGGTGTTCACTCTCCCAGCCCGTTCTCCACAGGACAGCCACAGTGATTCTCTTAAAACACATGTCACGGTACCCTTCTGCCGGAAGTCTTCCCACCTCACTGAAATTAAAATCCAAAATCCCCACAACAGCCCGCACAAAACTCTGTTTAACCCAAGGCCGCCTCTCTGACCTCATCCTGGGTTGGACCCTCCTCGCTTTTGCATTAGCTATTTCCTCCACACACAGGGCTCTCCCCCCAGGCAGTCACGCACCCTCTCCTCCCTCCTTTAGGGTTCTCTTCAGATGCCATCTCTCACATTAATCAGGCCTGCTGGCTCAGGCGGTACAGCATCCGACGACCTCTGCCTCCTGGTACTCACACCCTCGAGTGATCGCGAACTCTTGAGTATGTGATTCAGTGACTCGCTTCTAGCAAATATAGTTAGGCAGCCACGAGGAACCCTCCTTCCGGGGATCAGATTACAAAAACACTATGACTTCCATCTTGGGCACACTCGTTCTCCCACGAGCTTGCTCACTCGGAGGGAGACCAACCGCCATATTATGAGTGGTCACATGGAGAGATTCATGAGCTAAGGGACTGAGGAAGGTGCCCCGCCCACAGCCAGCAAAGAACGGAGTCTTCTTGGTCCAAGAGCCTTTCATGAGCAGAATCCTGGCAGCTGTTCCACAGCGAATGCAACTTTTTGAGAGGCCCGAAGCAGAGATATGAGCTAAGTTCTACCTGGATTCCTGGCCCGAAGAAACTGTGAGGTAATTAAAAGTCTGTTGTTTTAAAACCATTAAGTTCTGGAATGACTTGTGTTGTTCAGCAATAGATGGCTCATACACTGATTCACGAAGTCTCTCCAGCCCCCCAGCCTACCGCTCCTATTTCTCTCACCCCGTCACTATCACTGTAGCACCACTTTCCAAAGCCTCACGTACGGTCTTCGTTTAGTTTGCTCTCCACTCACAAAAACAAAAGCTCTGCGGGAAAGGGATGTTTGTAGGTTGTTCACTGCTATATCCCAGCACCCAGCACAGAGTGGGATCTTTAAAAATACATGCGTTGAATAAATCAATGCATTTGAGTTAGGGAAAGAGCCTTGTAATAACACAACTGAGAAAGTTGCAGTGAATGTTAAATGGCCAGTGTAACTGGTCCACAGTCAGTGCTTAACACTGTGTGATTCCCCTCTCTAGAGAAACTTCCATCAGATGGCACTGGTGTGGATAAAATTGCAGAATTTTTTCAGACTGGGATGTCTGTTTGCACAATACTCAGGAAAGAAAAGAGGCACAGCGTCTTTGAATTAAGATGCAAAACAATAATTTGGTGGCTGTTTTAATGAGTCTCACCATCCCATCTCCTGAAAGCGCACAACACCCCACTTCCATGGATCCACACCTTTAGCTTTCTATATTGCTCTATAGCTCAGTTCCACGGAGGTTCTTTCAGATCTTTCTAAGATCTGAATTAGACACTCACTTTGAGAGTCATTCAGATAAAAATAAAAATTATTTCCTTCTGTCACCTTGACTGATTGGCCTGTTAAAACCCTACTATCTTCATAACCATTGCTAGACAATAAGATAATCCCAAGAGCAATAGGCAATTATTATCATTTCAAAACCATTCTGCAGTTGCCTCTGAAATGAAATCACTGGGTATGTGATCCTCAGTTATTATGGACGTAAGCCATTCTCTTGTAGGAGGCAGAGTAAGCAGATCATTTCTGTAGAACAATAATGTTTAAAACCTTAATAGCGGCCAAGCAATAGGAGCAATTTTCCTAACAGGATTGAACTGAGGATGAACGAGCTGTCTGACAAGCTACTCTGCCACACTGATACTTCCTGAACCCTTCAGGGGCTTTGTTTTATTTATTGTTTCATTCCAAATGTAGCACAGTTTTCTATCACATGTGAGATGCTCAGTAAATGTGTATGGATTAGATGGATGGATAGGCAAATGAAAGAGTTCTTAGGAGCCCCTGGATGAATGTCTCCTTGTCCTACAAGCTAGTCCACCTGGTACAGTACCCTGGGTGGGCACTTCTTTTTGCCAGAATCAACTGATGGCCTCACTTTCCTTGGTGGCTAAACAGATCTAACCTTCAAATCCTGGTCTGCCACTTCCTAAGTGTGGCACTGGTCCAGTCACTCACCCACTCTGACTCACTTTCCTTATCCGTAAACCAGCACACTAGTATTGAATAGTGCTATTAAAAGGATTAAATTAGCTAACATACAATACCTGTAATAAGCACACCTAGATAATCGATACAGAATTGCTCGTTAAACCTAGTGTGAGCCTCTCACTGTCAAGAGAAAGCATCTCACTTGCTCTGTTCCTCTCAGTCCATCTCATTTCTCCAGTCCCAGGCAGGTGACCCTTAGCAGCGAGAAACGTCTCCACCAGCAAAGTATCCCCCTCTCATGTCAGCCAACCCCTTTTAGGGAAAGTTTATCTTTTACTTACGAGGTGCTTCCAGACACACCCCTTCTTTGAGACTCAAGCAGCTGTAAGTAGTTGGTAGAACCAGAGTCGAGGCCCATTTGTACAGATGAGGAAACTCAAGCAAAAGGAAATTTCACAGGATCACATTCAGTGAGGATAAAGTGAGGTCCTGGGCTCAGCCCACAGTCTTTTCTTGTGCTACACAGCCTTGAGCAAGGGAACGGAGGCAGGAAAGCCGTGAACCTGACCCAGACACATCTGCCAACTCCATCCTGTTGGAGCTCGCAGGGCAAAGAAAGATGACTGGGCAGCAGCCCCTGTGCGCTCGCAGACCTGGCTCCTTAAAAGTGTGGGGACCAGCGAGCACCTATGATTGAGGAAGCAAGTCTTCGAAAAGGTGGGACCCAAGCCTCCTTCCATTCATTCTCCTGGGAACTAAGTGTGAGGTGGTGGTACCCTCCACCGGCCACTCCCAGCCACTGCTATGGTGACAGAGTCTTGAAGCTGAGAGGTGAATTTGCAACCCTGTCTTACAGTCTTGAAACACCAAAAGGAGAAATCCTCTCTCCCCTGGGCCTCTTTGCAGCACAGCTAGCTAGATCTAGGGAGGAGGAGGAAACTGACAGTGGTGGACTACACACTGTGGGTCAGCATTGTGCTAGGCACTCTCTGTACGTTATCTCACCCATTCCATCTTTAGGCCAATCACTACATCCCTGCAGTAGACGTGGTATACTCCTCCAACATCCTTTCCAGCTCCTACGTTACATAGAACTGACCTGCCCCAGTGCTAGGAGTAGGACCAGTGGCTTGGGTTTAACCTGACCAGTTTAAGTCCATTTTCTGGTTCAGAGATTAGATGTGACCCAAACTGGACCAAATAAGAAGTTTCCTGGGGGCACTGGAAAGGAGCTCGTTTGTGCAATCTCTCCTTCCTCTCCCTCCTTCTCTCTTCCTCTGTCTGTCCTGAAAGGGGTGTGAGTCTGGAATTCCCATAACCACTTTGCCATTTTTAGGGCAAACAGCCTTAGGGTAAAGCTGACTTCACAAAAAACAGAGCAAAATAAGAGGGAGAAATAGATTAATTGATGAAGTCATGAGATACTGACTTAACCGCAAACTTTCCTCTAATCCTTAAAATTCCCCTTCTATGTGAGCCAAGCAATACCATTTATTAATTTGACTAGTCTGAGTTGGGTATTTGTATTAAATCCCCTTTTGTTACTGTGATGAAATACCTGAGACTGGGTAACTTACAAGCAACAGAGGTTTACTTAGCTCACAGTCTTGGACACTCAAAGGAATGATAATACCATTGGCTCAGCTCTGGCAAGGAACTCATGGTAGATGATGTCACAGTGAAAGAGCATGAGAGAGAGATCACATGTTAGGACAGAAAGCTAGAGAGCTGCTGGGTCCCATGAGAACTACGCTAATCCCATCTGAGCTTACACTCTCCGGTGATGCAGCAGTCTCTCACTGGCCTCCACCTCTTAAGGGTTCCTCCACCTCCCTTGTTACCACACTGAGGACAAAGCTTCCACCAGATAAAGCCTTGGGAGACAAACTCCACCTAAATCACAGGAGGATTCTAAAACTTGCAACATAAAGAGACCTGGCTGGGTTATGATAAGGCAAGGCTGTCAAAACAAGGAGACTCAACAGTAATGGAATATTTTAAAGATCAGAGTTCGTTTCCCTCTCCTGTAACAGCAGGTGGGTGTTCTAGGTGAGCAGGCCGCTCTGTTCCTTGTGTTCATTCCTCCCCATTTCATTGCCATCCTCACGATCTTGTCTTCATCTCTGTGGTCAAAACTGTGCTGCTCTGGATTCTACCCTGTAGAAGAAGACCGTGGAGCAATCTTGTGTCCCACAGCCAATGTGACGCAAAGCTACTGCTCACATTCCGCGAGCAGATCAGTCATGGCCACATCAGTGTGTGTACATAAACAGTACCCTCCTCTCTTATGCCTGACCGTGTTCCACTGCAGGGATATGCACGACTTCCTTAACTAACTCCTTACTGCTAAATATTTAGATTATTTCCACTCTTCTACTTTTATAGACCGGGCTGCAACATGTAATGTGATGTGCACACTATTCTCTATGCATGTGAATAAGTTATAGAATAAATTCCTAGAGCTGGTTTAACAAATTGAAGCATAAAGGTAATCATAGAGCCGAAGGCTATTTCCAAATAACATATGAGTATACAAATTTATTTTCCCATTAGGAATGTATGAGAACAGCTCTCTCTTCACTTTTTGTTTGTTGCTTTGGTTTGGTTTTTTTATAGCACTGAGACTGGACCCAGGGGCACTAACCCCCTGGGTGAACTTCCCATCCCTTTTTTTTTTCTTTATTTTGAGATAAAAGTTTCACTAAATCACCCAGGCTGGCCTTGAACTTACAATTCTCCTGCCTCAGCCTCCTGAGCAACTGGGATGACAGATGTATACCTCCGCCTACTCAGCTTCTCTTCACACTTTTGCCAAGAGATTATTGTTAATTTTTTTAACACTGCCAGTCTAATACATGACGAACGGATGATTGTACCAATTTAATTTCTGCTTTTGTTTTTGCTTTTTGAGACAAGGTCTCACTATGTAGTTCAGGCTGGCCTTGAACTCATTGTGTAGCCTAGACTGGCCTCAAACTCGCAGGGATCCTCCTGCCTCAGCCTCCTGAGTGCTGGGGTTACAGGCGTGCACCACCACACCTGGCCTGTATCAATTTAATTTCTATTTACCTTATTATGAAGCTAGCTTTTAATAGGTCTGTGACAGCTAAATGATTGTGTTAGCCTCAGTAAGAAGCCCCCAACTAAACTGGATCAGCATAGCTCCGGGTGTGCCTGAAGGGGTTTACTGAAGGCAGAAGACTCCACCTGGGTGTGAGTGGCACCAGCCAATGGGCTTGTAGCCTGAATGGAATCTAAGGGAAATGAAGAAGGAAGCACGGCTCGCTTCTGTCTCTTCCGCGGAGCTCCAGTCTTCACCTGCCCCTTGGATGTTGTCTCCTGGCTTTTGGTGCAGATCCTTCGGCCTCCTGACAGGACTCACATGGGACACCGCAGTGAGCTCCAGGCCTCCAATGGGTCCTTTGGATCTCCAGCGTGCGGACAGCGCTTTTGCACTCTCCACACCTGACTGCAGGCCGCCACTGTAAGCCCAGCTGGTAAGTTCTCATATATTCCTACCTCCCGCATTAAACCCATTTCTCTAGTAAGCACTGACATCTGACACAATGTTTAAGAAGCATTTCTTCTTTTTTCTATGGATTTTATTTTTTGTACATCTTCCATTGGGGCTTATGGTCTTTTTCTTATTGATTTGTGGAAGCCTTTCCCACATAAAGAAAACTAGCCCTTGCCCGATCACTGAATTGCGCATAGTTCCCATTTTTATGATACTTTCGACTTTACCACGGCTTTTGCACTGCAGAGAAACCTTCTTTGCGCTCACTCTCTGGAGCAGCTCACGACACTGGGACGTGTTAGTAAAACAAGCCACGCTTTCTTGCCTAGGCTGGAACAGCATGAACTAAGGACAACATCACTCTTGAAAATTTGCTCTTCTATTTGATCCCATCCTTAATTATGCTCTAGTAATGACACTGTCACAGAACTCAGCCTACTGGATAAATTCAACTCACTAGCCATGACTCCCAGCCGTCACAGAGGGCAAAGGAAGCCGAGTTTCCTGGCCTTTGGCCTCCAGCTAAGCCAGAGAGGAAAATAACGCTCTGAAAATCCCCAGAGAATCTGTTGACACATCAGTTCTTCCTGAACCTACTTCCTCCAGACAATCCAATTAGAAAGGCCCTGCCCAGGCAGCATTCGGTGGATGCAACAGGGCTACGGGAGAAGAGGCCAAGGAATGCATTGCTAGATGGCTGGAAGAAGAAAATAAAGGAGCAGAGTGAATGAGTAATAGGAGGAATTGCGCTGCGTGCGGGATTTCACCACAGGAACGAAGTTACTCCCGCCACAAGCAAGCACACGGGTTTCCTCACACCAGGCGGGACAGGGCCCTTTGCACAGGGCCGAACGTCAGCTCCACCGTGAGTTCAGGACCCCCAGGACCCCGGAGATCGTAACAGCGTGAGGGTGCTGGGCGAGGGGACCAGTGCTCCTTTCAAAGGTCTGGGAAGGAAAAGCAAGGAGTGATTCTACAACAGCACCAGAGAGTGTGCTGAGGCTGCTTTGGGAAGTTCTGGCTCCCTCCGTACTGTTCAGCCCGATCTCCAGCAGTTACCACAAACCCCCAAATTCAGCCTCGGCTGAGCAGCATCAGGGCGGATTCTAACTCTGCCTGTGGAACACAGGGAGCCCTGTCCCCAGCGTCCCCTTCCGAGGGAGTCGTCCTGACCTCTGGAATTACACTGCTGCCTCTCCGCACTTCCTCTTCCTCCCCTTCTCTGCCCCCAACGGCCCTGTGCCCCATAGCCCTGGGCTTCTCCCTGGCTTCCTGCCTGGCGCTAGGTGCCTGCTCTCACTAGAGTGGTGCCCTGAACTTCAGCCTCCTTGGCAAGGGCACTCACAGCCGGCTGGCCCCCAGCCACCATCCTGTCCCTCTTACTGGCCAGAGTCCGCTTTCAACCCGGATGGTCCTCCCTTTCCCTGCCCCACCCCCCCTTCCTGACACCAGCTGGATATTTCCACTTTGCAGTGTTCCCTTTGGCCCCTGCTGTCTTCCTCCCGCTCCCCCAGGTGGGAACCCATGGATAGCTGCCATCAAGTCCAGATCCGCCACACACAAACACCCACTCCACCCCCTCTTAACAATGACAACATTTATTCACTTTTATAACAAGAAATATGGAGGTAGGAAGACTCCAGGTCAGTTCACTCCACAGCTCAACATGTCATGAAAGACCTGGAGCCTTCCTCTTTCCGCTCTGCCAACCCGTCTTCACGAGAGGGACACCGCAGCCCTCAGCTGTCAGTGCTGGGCTGGGCTTGGCTCCCGAGAGCCAAGGGCTCCCCATTTAGGAATCTGGCCAGCCAGTGGTCAAGCTACTGACGCTACACATCAGCTGTAGTGGCAGAAGTCACACCACAGGGATGGAAACAAGTACAAGCTGCAAAGAGGGGCTGTGTTACCAGAGGACACGCTACCAGCTGGCACTGCTGTGCCCTCAGACAGCAACGTCTATGGACGGCAAAGGTCTGCTTCTCAGATTGATCTTTCTTCAAGAGCAGAGAAGACTTTTCTGTAGGCCTTTTCTGTAGGCCTCCGCACTTCCTGGCGCTAGTTGCCTGCTCTCGCTAGAGTGGTGCCCTGAACTTCAGCCTCCTGACCTCTGGAATTACAGAAGAGATCCTCCTCTACCACCTTCAATCCCTGTCCTCTTGGCCTGATGCTGTTTCACACAGACTGGCAAAGGGTAGGGTGATGATGGTGCCCCTGAGGTGTACGAGCACCTGATTCCGGAGGACCAGGTTCCCCTTGCTGGAAGTAAGGTGGAGACGGGTCTCTGTGGGAGCAATCAGCGGGTGTGTCTTACACACACACACACACTCCTCAGTTGATTCAGAGCTTCTCTGTCTGTGCTCACCCACCCTGGCGGTTCTAGCACACTTATAGGGCGTGTGAGTTTTGATAGCTGAGGTGTCTGCAACAAACCTCTCCACAAAAATAAAATAACAGAAATTTTCTGAGAGGTAATTTTTCGTGGAATCTAGACCTCCATTCACTCAAGTGGTTCAAAACACCTGGCTTCTTTGAAGTACTACCAAATGGATAAAGATCGCCCTGTGTTTCCACTCGGTAGTATTTCTTCTATAAATACATTCATATTTCAAAGGGATTAAATGTTAGCCAGGAAGAGAACACATTCATTTTTATGAGTTGACATGCTGTTTAAATTGAGTTCGATAAACACAAGACTAGATCTCATTAACCAGTTGACTCGGAATTAATTTTTCTCCATTCAGGCTTAATCCAATCCTGGCTTTCTCCCCAACCAGAGTAGACCACGTTGGAACGTGCCTGAGCCTTTGCCGGGAGGCCGCTTCTCCAAGGCTGCAGAAAGGCCCAGGCTGAGACTCTCTGCCCGCTGTGCTCGTTGGTTCTCCCAGGCAGGGCCTCCAGACTGCTCACTCAGGACAGTGTCCAACGGGCCCTCTCTGAATCCCACCTGCCTTCACACACATCTTTTCCCCTCCATTCACGAAAACAAGTAGAAATCTGGCCCGCAGGCCCACGTTTGCCGGGAAGAGTTACCCTTAATGGCCTTGCACATGAACTTCTGTGGTCCATGAAAGGAAGCACCGAGGCCGCCTCACCGCTTTCAAGCACGTACTCTCGAGTACGAGTGGAGCACACAGGAAGCAAGTGATCGGTGCAGGTAAAAAAGCTACAGCCATTGGGTGAAGGAGAGATCATTTCTAGGCAGGTCAGAAAATTTTGTTCTCTTTATTAATGTTTTCTACTATTTCATCTTTTTTTTTTTTGTACCGGGAATCAAACTCAGGACTTTAGTGCTTGCCAGGTAGGTGCTTGTGCCTCTGAGCCATATCCCCGGGCTACCATTTCATTTTAGTATGAAAATTTTCAAACATATAGCAAGAGTTGAAAAGATAATGCAGTGAACGCCACAGTGCCGTCAAGATTTAACTCTTGCTGACATTCTGGATTGTTACCTAAGTCTTTGGCTGTACACGTTAAAGGAAGATTCAGTCATTGTACTATTTCAACTTTACTATCTCTGTACGCACCTAAAAAGAACTTTTGTCTAGAATCATAATACTGTTATCAGATCTAAAATAATAATTCTCTAATAGCATCTAAAGTCCAGTTAGTATTAAATTTTTCTCAGTTATCCCCTCCCCCTAAAAAACTACAGCTGTTTTTCACAAACAAGATTCATGAGCTGGGCGTGGTGGCACACGCCTGTAATCCCAGTACTGGGGAGGCGGAGGCAAAAGGATCATTGCGAGTTGGAGACCAGCCTGGGCTACACAGTGAGCTCAAGGCCAACCTGAACTGCAGAGTGAGACCCTGTCTCAAAAAGTCGAAAAAAAAAACCAAAAAACAAGATTCAGATATCATGTTCAGCAGTTACATCTCTTAAACTTATTTTAATTTAGAAGAACTGTGGTATTTTTGCCTTTTTTTTCATAATGTTGATCTTTAAAAACAGTAGATTTTGTCTGATTTTTATCTCAGGACATTGTCCTACTTGTTTTTCTAGCTTTGATGTCCTGTTAAAACCAAGGCTTGATCAGATTCAGGTTGAATTAGTCGGAGTCCTGACTAGAAGCAGCTGGCCCCTCAGTGTTTAAGTGAAGGGATTGTTCACAGACACGTGGCCAGGCACGGGGAGCACAGGGATGGTGGGTCTTGCAAAGACAACATCTCGGGCCTGAGCAACCTGGGCCACTGGGAAGTGTGCAGGAGCCGGGGCACTGAGGAGCGGTGCCCTACCGGAGTGCAGAGTGTAAGGAACCCGGCCACCACCAAGCAGGGAGTGAGGTGGTAGAAAATAAATGCCATCGCTCTCTCCTCCACCCTCATGTTTTCTGCTGGAGTGCCCCCACCTGACACTGGCCAAACCCAAAGGAGGTTTTATGGTGACAGTTGGGAAGGACATCTCCAGCGGTGCGGGCCTAGCCAGAAAAAGCATCACATGGAAGTGTCAGGGCAACAGGAGAACAACACACACACAGCTTCAACGTTTTTGACTGGAACGCTCCCAAAGGTCGTGCTGTGGAAAACAAAACGTTAGGTTTTCTCAACACCAAGGAAGCTAACATGAACCACTTGGTTAAATGATGGCAGCCACACTGCACCGCGGACATCTAGGAAGTGTGCTTTTAGGGTTGGAATCAGGAAGCAGCTCGAGGGGAGAGGCTGTGGTACAAAGGAGATGTCTCTTCGCCCCAGTCACGTTCACAGAATTACTTTAGCACCCACTGAGGGTTCTTACCTCAGCAGTTCAGTGTGGATTGCAAAATGTTGATATATTTTTTCCAATTTTTTCATTTCTCTACTTGGCTGAATCATACAAAATGCTGTGTGTTGAATTTTAACAATTTCATAAGGTTCAGATGAAAAACCCAGAATACTTACTGCCTAGTACTTTGGGAAGGAAATCCTTCCTCAACCAGAAAAAAACTACCTTTCCTCCTAAGAACACAGGTTTAATATTTACTTCTTTATGTGCCAATTGTTGAGGTAAGGGTCACAGCCAAATGAGTGTTGAATCACAAGCCATTAAAGAAGTGAAAATTAAAACAACACAGGTTAAATCTTACTCCAGAAAGCATGACCATCTTCAAGAAATCAAATAATAATGAATGCCAGTGAGGCTATTGGTAGGAAGCAGGAGGAAGCTTCTACACTGTTGGCTGCAACGTGAGCATAGAAGTTGCTTCTAAGATTTAGCTGTTAGGAATTATGCTGCTGTAAGCATGGGCAGGTCAGTATCATTACGATATGATGTCTTCAATCTTTTCGGAAGATACCTAAACATCTCCAAGTTGCATTTGACGTAACTATTCCCTGTTTAGGTATCTTCCCAAAAGGTTTAAAGACGTCATATCATAATGATACTTACCTGCCCATGTTTATAGCCGCACAATTCCTAATAGCTAAATCTTAGAAGCAACGTCTATGCTCATGAATGGCTGAATGGATAAAGAAGATGTGGTATTTATACACAAGGGAGTATGAGTCATTCAAAGGTAAATGGATGCACCTGGAGACCATAGTATAAATGAAATAAAACAAACACACAAGTTTAAATATCCCACGGAGAAACCCAAAGTATAAATATAAAAAGTAACATAAAAGATATCTAATAGGAAGTAGAATCTTCCTGAAATGGGCAGGGGCTCGAGAGATGGGAGGGCCAGGGGAAGGAGGGAGGGAACCGAGATCTGTTATGTACACGTACCAACTCCCCACAAGGACTGCAGTCAATACATAACACAAGCGCGTACTAATAGAAACAAAAACTGGAAAACATGAGTATGGAGCTGTTGCTCTCTTTTCGCTTGTTTTGTTTTGTTTCATGTGTACTGGGGATTGAGCCAGGACCTTGCTCATGTTCGGCAAGCACTCTACCAGCGAGCTACGTCTCTAGTCCTTTTCTGACTTTAGTTTTGAGACAAGGTCTTACTAAATTGCCCAGTCTGGCCTCAAAGCTGCAATTCTCCTTCCTTACCCTCCTGAGTAGCTGGGATTACAGACAGACACTGCCACATCCAGCTGCTGCTTCTTCTCTTCCCTCTCTCCCTCCCTCCTCCCTCCCTCCCCTCTTTCTCTCTCTTCTTGGGCACTTTCTTTCTCTCTCTTCCACTCTCTCTTTCTCTCATTTTTCCTTTCTATACCCAAATATAGTCTTTGGGAGTGGGAGCTCCTTCAGGCTACTCCCTGGCAGGCCCCTATGAGTCTTGGATGGTTTCCTTTCTTTCTGGAACTATGGGATGTCCTAGACTCCCCTAAGCTATGTTTCCCTCCCCAAAGATCCTTGGTCAATTTTGGTACAAAACGGTATTTAGAAACCAAAATCTGTGTACCGGGTGTCCTCACAGCTACTGAGATGTTGTCTTCTAGGCCGTCACTGTGCACAGACCCTATGCACAGACAACAACACTCAAACATATCTTTAAATCAGTTCCTATTACCATTTCCAATTTAAATTTAACATTCTCAGCTAGTCAGAAATTAATGTTGAGGAGCAAAAATTAGAGTTGGACTTGGAAGCTGTCTTGGTTACTTTTCTCTCGTTGCTGGGACAAAATACCTGATGCCCAAAATTAAGGAAGGAAAGGTTTATTTCGCTTACAGTTTGTGGAGGTTTCAGTCCATACTTGGCAGGTTACAAGGCAGAGTGGCACATGGCAGAGAGCTACAGCTCATGGCGGCAGAACACAGCAGAAGCAACAAGCACACAAAAGCCAGGAATGGAGGCAAGCAGCCTCTTCCTCCCTTACATATGCAAACTATCCACCCCAGGGTGGGTGCAGCTCTCACACCCATAATCAATCAAACTGTAAAAGCCTGCCCCATGACCACATGAGGCTTTGGGGGGACACCCAGACACAAACCATAACAGAAGCTATGCACAATATCTTTTTTAAAAAAATAATTTCTGGGGAAGAGCGAGAGGCTGGTTAATGGGTACAGGAGTGTAGTTAGGAGAAATAACTTCTAATGTTCTGTAGCACAGTAAGGAAAACCATGGTGGAAAATAATTAACTGAATATTTCAAAACAGCTCATTGACAGTATTTTAGACAGGATTTTAAATGTACCCAACACAAAGAAATGATAACTTTCTGAGGTAAGAGATATACTAAGTATGCTGATTTGATCATTACACATTGTATATATGTATTGAAGTGTCACACTGCCCCATAAATATGCACAACTGCTATGTGTCAGTTAAAAATAAAAATATGCTTCATTTTAAATAATGGAAAATTAAGAAAAACGAAAATTTTCTGTAATATATTTGCTGTGAAAAATAAGAGAAGAAAGAGGATAAATATACTGATAATCTCACTCTTTCAACACAACCATTTTTATACAAGTCCTGAATAGTTAAGATTTAAATAAGCACAACAATGAAGAAACTGCAAGCCCTCAAATAGCTTTGGGACCAGAAATAGAGCAGTTAAACAGGGATCCTGTGCTTCTCCTCTTTAACCCTCTTTCCACATGATGCTTTCTGGGTATGTGGCCTTTCTCCTATCTCTGCCTGTCAGAATCATATTCCTACCTTAAAAATGCAGCTCAAAGCTTCCCCTAATTCCCCCTGCCAGGTAGCCTTGCCCTACCTAGAGAGCATTTCCATAGATCTGATAGCATTTGCCTTTGGATGCCTTTTAGACATGTTTGTGTGCCTGCAGTGTCTCTCTAACTGGCTTTCACACTCCCGGCAGTCAGGAGCTAGATGGTTGTCTTTCTACGGTCAGCTCTCCGTATCTGAGAGTCCTGCATCAAGGGATCCCATCAGCTATGGATTGAAAATGTTTGAAAAAAATACCTGTGCCAATGTTTACATTTTTTCCTTGTCCTGATTCCCTAAACAATAGAGCATAATAACAATTTACATAGTATTTACATTGCATTAGGTATTATGAGTAATCAGAGATGATATAAAGTACACAGGAGGATGTGCACGAATATATTTTTATAGAAGAGACTTGAACCTCCAGATTTTTGTTTCCATGATGGATTTTTGAACTAATCCCCCACAAATAACCAGAGACAACTGTATTTTCAAAGCTCTTAGCTTAGCAGCTCATATACAAGAAACTTTCAATCAAGCTTTGCTGCATTTAATTCATTGCAGAAGGTCCCAAGATGAGTCTAACAAGTTCATAGTATATTATGGAAGCTCCCTGTAACTATCCTCAGGTTGAAGAAAGCATTCCCTTCATTCTACCATTTGCACACTGATTACTTCCTCCTGCAGCCTAAGGTTTATGTTATTTCTGATTGTGATAGTATGCCTAAGGTTACTAATTACAACTCTTTCAGTTTCCTAGTAACCTTCTAGCTTACTTTTAAGGCTTCTTCTAAATTTCAAATAATTTTAAATATCTTTAAATAGAATATATTAGTTTTTTGAACAGACATAAAGTGCTCCACATTTACATGTAAAAATGTCATTAGATTGAAGTGTGAATGTGCTTAATGCTCTACAAAGGAAGTGATTGAATTGCCTTCTTTACAGGCTGTAAAGAAAAGACAACCTGCTGATATTGTTTAAACGCACCATGATAGAGGCAGATGGATATATTATTATAAGAGACCTGGAGGTCTCTTCCAGCCCCATGATTTTAATTGAGCTATATAAATTTACACAGTCCCACCTGTCTTGTGGCTAAGCTAAATTGGTTTGGATCTAAACCTCATTATCAGCAAATAGTAATTTCAGCAATACTTGACAACACAGAAATCTGCCAGATTCTATTTTCTTATCTACAAGATGAGAAAGTTGAATTGATTAATCTCTCTGGTCATGAAACAGTATAACTCCATAAATCTTTTGAGAGTCTATAATTGCTCAGATACATGTTTTCTGTGATACTGACTGAGAATAACTTTTGTGTTCCTAAATCTTCCAAATACCTGATCATTCTGAAGAACAAATTTACCTTTATGGAATAACTTTAGATTCTTAACAGAATTATTATCATTGGGAAAAAGGAAAAGCGACCAAAAGACTTATTGAAAGATCATTGCACAGGAGTTCAAATTTCATTTTTGCTACTTACAAAGTATGATTTTGAGCAATTTACTTACCATTGGTGCAACTGACTGGATATTTATGACCCCCAAATTCATGTTTTGAAATCAGATGGCATTTGGAGCTGAAGCCTTTAGGGGGTGATAAGACCATGAGATCAGAATCATCATGAATAGAATTAGTACCCTATAAGAGAGCCCCAAGAGACGGAAACAGAATCACCTATGAAAGAGAAAGCAGCCTTCACCAGACTCCAAATCTTTTGGTGATTCAATCTTTGATTCCTAAGCTCCAGAACTGTAAGAAGTAAATTCTGCTCTTTATAAGTCTGCTACTCTACAATAGTCACCTGCACAGACTAAGACACTTGGTACTTTCATCCAAAATGAAATAACAATTCTCAGCTTGGGGTATTTTTATGAGGATGGAATTGGGTAAACCAGATGTCCATGCCTAGCATATCACCTGGCACACTGTACATGACGAACAAGTGTTTTTTGACATGCTCCTTAGTATAGTTTTGATGGAAACAGGTGCTGGCATTCCCAGATGAGACTGTCCATCAGTCCAATTAAGTCTGTTGGTTTTGTCAGAATCAGAGATCTGTTCAGGCTAAGCTGAACAAAAAGAAGTGCACTAGAAGGATATGGGAGAATTTGCAAAACCAAAGAAGGCTGGATATTACGGCTTTGATCTAAAATGTCCCTCAGATGTCTCGTGTGTTTATAAGGCAACTGGATCACGGGGTGCCGAACTCACCGGTGGAATCATCCCCCGATGAGTTCAGTTGCTCAGTGTGCTGTTAGGAGGCGGGGCCTGGTCAGAGCCTCGGGGGCGGGGCCTGGAGGGGAGCCCTCTGACCTCTCCTGCCTCTCTGCCCTCTCTGCTTCCCGGCCACTATCTTCACCAGGCCTTCCACCGTGCCACTTCTGCCTTGGAGCCAGCCAACAACCAACTGAATTTTCTAGTAACCATGAACTAAAATACACCTCTCCTTTAATCTGTATGTGCTGGTATCTTGTGCCAGTGATGGGAGAATGCTTAATACATTGGAGAACCAGGCCCAGCAAAGGAAATGCCATGTCAGGGTCCACGTAGAAGGAAAACTGCATTAGTGCACGCAGAGTGTTTGCCACTAGGACAAGTAAGCTTTGATTTTTGTCTCATGCTGAATGAGATTCAGGCTCCAGGCAGCATACATCTTGATTAATGTGGGTTCTACCACCTCCCCTTGGCTGGGGGAATCAAGCCATCTTGGTTCACAGTTCTACCAGAATGTGTTCAGTGAGAGAGAAGTAATTCTCCAAAAGGAAAAGGTTAATTTTGGCACCAAAAGATAGTGAATCAACACAAAGCTGCCAAAATTATAAAGTGAAAATTTCCACTAATCACCAAGGCTTTTATATTGTGGGAGTCTAGCACATGCCTGGGACAGGAAAGTACTACATGGAAGGGCTTCTAGAACTCTACCACACCCAGCTTCTGTGGGTGCAGAAGTTACCAGCGGAGGACTGAACTACTTAGCCAGCAGTCTGGAATATTTTGCCCAGAAGGAATAGTTGCACCCAAATGTGCTGATGCATATCCACCACTCTCTCTGCTTTATCAAATCCTGAGACATCAGCTTCCATTTCTTCTTGATTCTATTAATCCTCAGAATTCGTGCTTCCTGCAAGCCTTAAAGCCAAGACTTTACCTAGAGGAAACTTCGGGCTACTATAACCTCAGTTAGCTTCTAGATTGTCTTATTCTTTCCTTTGCCTCTGTATGCCTCAGCTTCCTTCTTTGTAAAATGAAATCTTTGAGGAGGTCAGGTGAGCAGAAGACTGATGGAAGATGACACTGGAAATTCTATTTGAGAAAGATAAAGCTGTCAACTGATTAAATAATTTTGCTTCCAGCAAGAAATATATCAGAACATTCCCATACCACCATTTACTACTGGGTATAACTGCAGTCTAATGCAATGCATCCTAGAGCTTATTCTAACACAAAGTTACATCTAAGAAACTCTTGCTTTATGACACAGCATGGACTAGATAATACCACAAACGAGTGAGCAACTCACATGTATCCAGGAATCTGGTTTCTAGTTCAGTTTTGCGATGAATAATAGGTCATACTTTTGTTGTTGCTGAGACAAAACATCAGACACACAAAGGTAAAGGAGAAAACATTTATTGTAGCTCAGAGTTTGTAGAGGTTTCAGTTCATAGTTGGCTGGGTCTATGGCAGGATAGCATGACAGAAGGGCATCACAGAAGAGAAACAGTTCATGGTAGGCAGAAGGCAGCAAAGCAGCAAAGCAGCAGCTCCCTTTCTGTCCCTTATATTCTATCCAGGCTACCTGCCCTGCGGGTGGGTAGCACCCACACCCAGTGTGGGCACCCTTAATCCTAGCATCCCACTATTAATCCCAGCATCACATCCTTAATCCCATCATCACACACCCTAGATCCAGCCACCTCTGCAAAGCACCACCTATGACTGCAGGAGGCTTTGTGGGGAACATGTAGATACAAGCCATAACAGTCATCATGGAATGTGTGCGTATCTCTCTGGTCTTGCATTTCTTCCCTATGAAGTGAGACAGTTGAATTATATCTGGCCTCTAAGTCTCTCCCTGATAACTCTCAACAAATTACAGGCAGAACTTTGATAAAAAATAAGAAGAAAATATATCACAGTGAGGGGGCAGAGAGAACCAGGGTTCTATCTGAGTTGCCACAGTCAGGAAAGGCAGGGACTTCTTCCCCTTGGGGAGGAGCAGTAAAGCAGTGAGAGTCAACATGTCAACAAGTGGGCATCTGGGCTGAGGGCACTCTAAGCAACATCACTCTCCTGTAAGATAGTCCTTAGAGCTTGTGCAGTGTGAAGGCAACTTTTATACCCTGTCAAATTTCCTGTCCCTGTCAGTCGGAACCATGAAGCAATTGCACCAGCCCAGGACAGGCCCTCGGTGTTGGATGGGACACAAGAGTGACGTGATGCCCAGGATGGCCTCAAACTTTTGATCTTCCTGTCTCAGATTCCTGAGTCTCTGGGATTATAGGTGTGTACCACCACATCCAGAAGTGCCAGCTCTTTTAAATCTACTCAGAAATGGAAATCTCATTTTAAAAAGAAATTGCGCCCTTGCTCAGAAGTTACTACGGGCCCCAAAGTTGTACCCTAGTGGTAGAGCACTTGCCTGGGAGGTCTAAGGCACCAGATTCAATCCTTAGCACCTCGAAAAAGTTTCTGTGGGCTCACTCTCCCCATCTACCGGTTTCACTGGCTTGCTTTTCCTTTGATCATCTGACCCTGTAGTGTATGTCTGAGAAGGTGTCTCTGTTCTGCTTCTCATCTGAGCTATTAACATCATTGGAACTCTAGTTTTTGTATCATCTGCTCATTTTAAACTTCTGCCTCTGAAAGCAACCATTTCTAGAATCTGTTGTCTAGGACCCTGTACCCACCAAATTCCTGTCACCCTCTTCCCTCCCATCACTGTTCATGTCTTCCCATTGGGCCCACCTCCAAGTGAGTCCCACCACTAACAAGGGGGTCAGGGAACTGAGATAGATCCACATAATGAGCCATTGTGCAGCCATTAGAATTTATCTGCATTAATCATTTTAAAGAGGAAATGTTTATAATGAAATTGTGGTTGGGTCAAATACAAAGACCCAGGCAGAAACCAAAAAAGTAAGGAGAAGTGATCTGGACCCAGGGTGGCTCCCTTCCCTGCTAAGCAATGTACGAACTGAGAAGAAAGGAGAATTTCCTTAATAAACCCAGGAGGGAAGAGCAGCAGATCTGGGGACAGAAATGGGGATGCTGGGAAGAAAGCCAGTGCTTCAGAATAAGAAGGAGAGTAGCTGGGTTGAATGGCACCTCAGAATAAGAAGTCAAGTGTGGTGGTGCATGTCTGTAATTCCAGCATTCTGGGAGGCTGAGACGGGAGGATCATAAATTTGAGCCCACCGTGGGCAGCTTAGTGACTCTTAGTTCCTTTTCTTGCTGTGGAGACAAAATATCTGACACCCAAAGATAAAGGAGGAAAGGTTTATTTGGCTCACGATTTGTAGAGGTTTCAGTCCACAGCCGGCTGGCTCCAAGGCAGGGTGGCACGGCAGGGGGGCATCGCAGAGCAAGCAGAAGGCATCCGAAGACAAACAACAGCAACAGGGGAAGCACCAGCAAGCAGCAAGTGACAACAGCAGCCCCTTTTCTGTCCCTTATATTCCATCCAGGATGCCCACCCCATGCCCAGTGTGGGCACCCTTAATGCTAGCATCCACCATTAATCCCAGCATCACATCCTTAATCCCATCATCACACATCCTAGATTCAGCCACCTCTCAAAAGCCCCATGTATGACTGCACGAGGCTTTGGGGACATCTAGATACAAGCCATAACAATGACTTAACAAGAATCTATTAAAAGGCAAAGAAAAGAAAACTAGATTCAGGAAACATTGGGCTAGTAAATACCCAGGGGAACTCTTGCTTTTGCCTAGGATAACTACTCTGAGAATGGACATGGGCCCCGGTGGTGACTGAGCAGGAACAGCGGGAAGACACTGGTACTGTCCCAGCCCTGCTGGCTGAGTGGTCCTCTTGGACGCCAGGACTGGAACACTGGTGAGAGAGCCTGGGTGGAGGTTTGGGTGTCTGTCTTCTGAAGATGTTCGGGGAAGCCACGAGGTAGAGTGAAGAGAAAGAAGGTCAAGGCAGTGTGCAGACTCCATCGACGAGGAGGCAGAGAAGAGCCTGGGAAGGACAGGAGAGCCAGAGGAGGGAAGAGGCTTGGAGTTCACTGCAGAGGTGGGTGGGAGGGAAAGTGCGGGAGGCCTAATTTGAAAATAGGTCAGCGGGAAGCTGGCAATCAAAAGAGAGACAAGAGAATCACTTTGCTTTTTGACTTTGTACCAGAATTTTCATTCATTTCAACCAGATGCTAAAAGGCATTTAATTAGAGATTAAAATTAATTCTGATTGAAATGTTTTTTCTGCTCTCCCTTCGATGTAACCCAGGACCCTTTGAAGTGTTTTCAAAAGCTGGAGCAGGAATCCAAGTTTGGTGCCCCAGTCCGAAGTCTTCTTGTGCTGCTGCATGGCCCAAGGCAGTAGGAGATCCTACATTTAGAGTCACTGACACAGATAGGATCTGGGCCCCACCAGAAACTGCAAAAGTGAGGGGAGATGTCTGTGATTTCTTTGGGGTCATGAAGATTTTAAAAATGAGTTTCTGGGCCAGTGCACATAATAGTGCCTGAAATCTGGTTTTTTCTCTTAGTGAAGTAGAAATTTTTTTTAACAATTTTATTATCAGGGTAAGCAGGTATTTTCCTACCCTGGTTTTCAGGTGGGTGGGGAAAACAAGCAAGCAAACAAAACTATTTCAGAACACAGCTGAGGGGCTGGGAGTGTGAGTGAGTGGCCTTAGCTTCAATCCCTAGGCAAAAACCAAATAAACAAACAAACCCTCCAAAAACCAATACCCAAAACACAACCCAGAAATGACAGCATGACTGCAGTGCCGATGTCAGCCTATCTAGTAAGAGAGCTGCTTATCAGCTGGCGGTCTGTCACACAATTGTTGGTAAGTGAGCGCTAGGCTGGTTGCTAATCGCATTTCGGTCCACCCAGGGATGGTGAGTCCATGCGGCCGCCTGGAAGGGCCTTTCCCAGCGCGGAGTATGTGTCCACAGCCTATGGTTCACTGTTCTTGGGTTTTTAGATGGTAGTCTCATAACCATGGTCCTGCAAATATAATCTCCCCTCTTTTTTCTCTGAAAGAATGTATTCATCTTTGCAGGGGAAGCAGCAAAGTCTGGGTAGCAGGTCTTCCCATAGGTTTTTTTGTTGTTTGTTTTTGGTTTTTTAGTCATAGGAAAAATGCTATTGGGCAAAGTCACAGTGTCATAACCAACTCCTGGAAATGAGGAGGAATAGATCGTGCAAGAATTTGAGAAGACACTGGCCAAGGTCCTCTGACATCCATCACAGAAATCACACGGAGCACGCGTGACTTTAGGCTCCCTCCGCACAAGACGCCAGTATCTGCGCCTGATGCAGTTTTCACAGCAGCACCGCAGGCAGCTGGGTTGCAGGGGCCTCTGATGGCTGTGTGTCGCCACAGCTGGCTGCAGGCAGGGTGAGGAAGTGGGACTTTGTTCTGGCACACCACACCCCTCTGCCCTTCTCAAAGACAGCCCGCTTAGAGACCGCCGAGCAAGTCTGACATTCAAAATGACGATTCTTAGCGGACATGTTATGACATCAGCTTGCTCAATGCTGTGCTTATTTCCCTTTATCACCTTCCTCCCTCTTCCTCACTTTGTTCCCATCCATACTATTTCCATAAATTTGTTTTCTTCCCCTCCCTTCTTTTTCATCGTCCTTCCTTTTGCTTCCCCCAGATATGAAATGGGGGGTAGGGATGAAGACAGACAGACAGAGAGACAGACAGAGAATTGTGTATAGTTAGTCTGCAATGCTTGTCTATCCCGGGGCTTTCTTTGTACTGCTGGCGTTCATTTTCAACTCTCAGAGTTGTTGGAAGGGTGAAGTGTGCTAGAATTAGCCTGGTGCCTGGCACGCAATAAGGTCTCAACAAATCCAAAGTATTATTAATATTGAAAAGTTTGTCCATGGAATAATCACCTTCAGATCCAGGACACTTTATCTGGGTAGGGATTTCTCTTTCTTCTTTTTCTTGAGACAGGATCTCACTATGTAGTTCAGAATGGACCAAAACTCACTATATAGTCCAGGCCGGCTTCAAACTCCAACATGTAAGCAGAATCTGGAGCACTTTGATTCTGAGGGCCTTGTGGGCTCTAGTATAAATACTTAAACAAAAATGATGATAATACTATGGAACAATTTGTTTTCATAATCCTGATGTGAAACCAATTCCTAAATATATTGACCACCAACCTAGTGGTCAATAGAATTAGTAAAGTTGAGGCTTGGCATATATTATTGTTAGTATATATTGCAAACTCAATTAGAAAACAGCTATAAAATTCGAGGCACATGTTAATGTCTACCTAGAAAAAATTACTGTAGCATTTATTGTTTGATCCTTATTTTAACACTTTTAAAAATAACTTAAGTATTAGTATTAAGTATTTAGTAAGTAGCATTAATCTTTATCTGACTACAAATGTACTGTCATACTTACTATTGAAATTCTGGAATGTGCAGTTAAATGTTAAAATAAAAATTAAGATAACCTCAAACTTTATCAGTCAAAGACAGCAGCTATTCACATTTTGGTGTCGTGTGTATTCAGACAGGTTTTCTTCAGCCTAAACTGTCTTTAAAAACTTTCCTTGTAAAAATCTAAAGTTCTATCATCTCTTGAAAAGATTTCAGGCGCAAGCCCTGGCAGTGCTGAGAGCCGATAGCAGCCGGGAGCTGCACCACTTCGGCAGGGCTGGGTGTGTGCACCCCGCTGCCGTCCTCTTAACTTGGCCGCCCTCACCTTCTTGCCATTCCCACGTCCTGGGGGACTTTTGAGTTTCCCTCTTTTAGTCCGCAAGCAACTCTTTAGGCAGCCTTTCAGCATGAGGCTGTGTGGTAGGGACCATGGGCTGACAAGGGCTATGAAGAGGAAGCCAGGTTGTGGGGGAGGTTGCTAAGGCAGAGAAGGGGGGATAGCTTTTAAAGGGTGGTTGAGGAAACTGTCACAAATAAGACGACATTTGAGCAGAAATCGAAAGGATTTTGGCAGGTCCGAGGCAGGTCCATGTGTCCAAGGAACAAAGGATGACAGTTTTGCAGAGTGATGAGAACAAGAGGCCCTGACAGAGGAGAAAGAGATAGCAAGACTGCCGCAGTGCAGCCTTGAAGACCCAGGGAGCGGCACAGATTGTCCTGGGAGGCTGGGGACGGGGAGCTGTCTGACTGTGTGAGCCAGGGTGTGACTCCACGTGACCACAGTGAGGTCAGACTGAAGGAGTCAGAAGCAAGGGAAGTTAGGAGGAGGTAGACTGAGTGGTGGGACAGAGGTCGTGAGGCATGGACATCTTCTTGTGACATCTCAGATTTCCCACCTCTCTTTCATAGCCACAGTCCTGACCTTGGCTTTGGTCAGTGCTACCCCTGAGTAATTGCAACGGCCCCTTCTCGGTCCGCGCTGGACCATCACGCCTCTTCTCGCGTTCGTGCTACCACTTTCTGGTCAGCAGAATCTGACAGCACCCTGACAGGCGACCCCCAACTCCAAGCTCCTCTCCCGAGCTCTCAAGCCAGCCAGTGACTTTTACACATTCAGCGTTCTTTCTGCTATGAACTAGTCCCTCGCAGGCCTCCACAAATTCAGTAGCAACTTAGACTGTAACTGGCTTCCTTTATAACCAAGAGATTTCTTAGGTGACATGGCAACTCAAAAGTAATAGGAGGGTTCATTTAACTGGGTCTTTCCACCAGATTTCCATCACAACAGATAAAAACAATTAACAGTGATTAAAAGCTTGCACATGCCAGACACTAATCTAAAGACTCATAGAATCCTCTTTAATCCTTGAGTACCATTATTATCCCCAACTTTGTGGACAAGGAAAGTGAGGCACAGAAAGGTTAAGTAAGCTGCCCAAGTTTGCAAAGCTGGTAAGGAGAATAAGGGGTGGCTGGGATGGGAATCCAGAAAGTCTGATGTGTGTCAGGGCTCCCAGCCCCAGTGTCCCCTGCCTCCCCATACGTTGATATCCTGCCTCAAGTCTCTCCCCGTGAATCACTGAATTCTAAGTTGTGTGCGCTGCAAAACCCTCATTCTACTCCTACGTCTTTGCCTTTTCTCCCCTTCCACATCTCTCTCTACCTGGCCAAACCCTCCCCAGCTCTCACAGTAGAAATGAATGTACTGTTCTTCCTCATTGACCCTCAGCTCCTTGGCTATTTGAAACTCACTGCAAATTATCACATTATTTCTTCTTCTTCTTCTTCTTCTTCTTCTTCTTCTTCTTCTTCTTCTTCTTCTTCTTCTTCTTCTTCTTCTTCCTCTTCTTCT
>NW_004955458.1:14914614-14923511 GCF_000276665.1 Chinchilla lanigera
CTTCTTCTTCTTCTTCTTCTTCTTCTTCTTCTTCTTCTTCTTTCTTCTTCTCCTCCTTCTCCTCCTCCTTCTTCTTCCTCTTCCTTCTCCTCCTTCTTCTTCTCCTTCTTATTCTCCTCCTCTTCTTTGTCTTTCTCATGCAGCTTCCCAACCATACTGCAAACTGGTTATATACAGCAACTATAAATTATATTGCTTTTTATATCTCCACAGTATATAAAACAACCCTAGGCTGTCCAGTTCAGGAATGTTTTAAAGTAAAGCCTATGATGAGCTAAATCTTATGTGGGTCCCAGAGACACAGAGAAGCAGCTCTCAAAATTACTTGTGGACCAATTGAGAGGTCCCAAGCAAACATTCCTTGAAACATATAATGCATTATAATTAACCTTTTTTGTATAAATGCCATTGATGACACAATTCACATGCAATTACATGATTTGTATGTCATTTCAGTATAAATTCCTTAAACATCCACTTGGTAGATACAATGCAGAGGCAAAAGCTTCAAGAAGGAACAAGACAAAATCCTTACCAATTCCCAGTTTATGTTACCATGAGTTTTACGCTAAGGCTCAAAGGAAAGAATGTATAAGTCACTCCAATTTACATAGGTAAAAGGAAACACAGAACTGACCTGTACAAAAAACAACCATGCCTGAAGGTAACCAGAAGAGAGAATGACCAAAAAAATTTATTTCTCTATTACCACGTTATCTCCTTCCTTGCTTCTCTAGCGTTTGCATATCTGTTGATCCCTTCTTGCCTCCCCTCCCTCTTCTTTCAGGAAATCTACTCCCAGACTGCCTTGCTTAACTCTGCTTTCATATGACCCATCAAGGCTTCCACGAAATGGTACCCTCAGTCTCCAAACACAAATGTGGTGACCTTCCAGGTCCAACATCATCCATTACTGTATTCTAACTACCATCCCATGACAGATTTCCACCCAAACTCAAACAGCTGTGGCTGGGGACTGGGGAGAGGCCGCCTGAGGTCACAGCAAAGGTGTATAAGGCTGCAAGGGAAACTCTTCATGAAGCAGAAGTCAAAGATGTGGGATGGAAGCTTCTGTGGAGTATAAGGGGATACATGGCCCAATAGGTGCTCTAGAAAGCAAACATAGTTCAGAATAGCATGGTGCAGACTTCACAGACTTATGGAATTTTAGAAGTGTAAAAACTTTGGAATCATTCAACACAATTCCCACACTTTAGTTCTGTCAAGACTAGAACCCAAGAGCAGAAAACATAGAACTCAGAGTAGATTCCATTCTCCCTGACTCCAAATTCATTCTAACACTTATCAGATCACTAGCATTTTCAGACTATACTTGACCTGTGAGTACACAAATATAACCCAGGCATCACCAAAGTACTGAGATTTTTTTTTTCCACTTTAGCATAATTTTGGTGCCTACGGAGATTTTTTCACCCATGTATTCCTAGTGGTCCTCACGGCGAACATCAAGATTGTTCTCCCAATTTTATAGAGGATAAACTGTTTTGCAAAGAAGTCAAGAAACTTCGTTACATTTTAGTAGTGGACAGAACTCTGATTCCAAATCCTCTCTATCTGCCAGGAATTAGGTAAAGATCAATCATTTTATCTATGCTTTTTGTTTTCTAGATGTTATGTTTTTGACATCTTAGAAACCATGATGGAACTAGTCAATTCTTAGAGCTAGCAAAGGACTCAGGAAGCAGGACACTGATATGCAGATGAACCAGCCCAGCCCAGGACCCCCTCTATGTACCCCAGAGCAAGGAGGCAATATTCCTGGACCCTCGTCATGTCAGACAGGGCAACCACAGGTACAACCCAAAGCCTGCTGGAGTTATTCAAACTAGCCTTTCCTGAGCGGCTTAGCCTGCCCTACCTTGCCTTTCCCAGGAAACCACATGAAGACTGGCGGATATTTTCCCCTTGCTCCTGGTCCCTTCTGCCCCTTAAACAACTCTGGTGCTTTCCAGTGTGGTGCTGCATGATATGCTCTCCTCAAACACTGTTTCTAGGATCTCTGAGGATAACAAACTGTTTTCTTGAGGCTCTCCTGCATCGCTTCTGTGGACACATTTCACTGACTATCATATAGCAGGCAGGACACCATCACCAGAAAGGGTTTGGGAAAGCAGTCTACAACACTCTAAGGGTGCTTTAACAATTTTTAAGGCATTAACACGTATGATAGAGAAGTGGAGTGCTCAACCTATCACACAGTTAGCCTCAGTCCTGGCAAACATAACTTCTAGACTTTATTCCCTCCATGTACTTGTCTCCAGCACAGCAAGAGGAATGGCAGGGCATTTTTCAACACACAGATCAATCCAGTCTGTCTGGAGGGGAAAGCTGGTTCTCATCTATAAGGCTGCTCTGAAGCAGTGATTTATTCTATCAAAGGGTTCACCAGTACCTTTGATACAGACGCTACCATCAGCAGCCCTTTTGGAATCAATCTTGAAACGTGTAATGTGTTTAGTCTGGTGAAATTCTTCACAGTTCTCCAAACAACTTCAAATGCTTCTGAATAACTTGACCTTGAGTTCCCTGGACCAAAAAGGAACAAGGCACAAATGTCTAAATCCCAGACTGGTTCCAAAAAGTAGAACTTCAAAGAACTCTGCACAAGGCAATTCCTTAAAACATGTACACTTTTACTGCCTATTGACTTTTGTTTCTTTGCCACGGTGGAGATTTATTAGCCTTTAAAGTGAAATGCTAAACTCCAGATCAATTGCATGTGCTGGTTTTCAGAAGTCCTGATAAGTCTCTCGATGACTACACAAGTAGGGATAAGGTATCTAACTGTCTTAGTTTACTCCGGCCTGAAAGGGTCCCAGGGATGTGGGACTTTTCACCTGCAAAACCAGGAAAGTCCCCAGCAAACCAAAATAAGTTAGGCACCCTAAACTAGAGACTTAAAAAGAAGAAGAAGAAGAAAGAAAATACTTTGTCTTATTAAACTGTAAGAGGTGCCATGGAACCAAACACCCTGGCAATGCAAGAGGCTAATTGCCTTTTGTGGGTTTGGTTTGCAGAAAACCCAAAGTGTAAATATGATAATAAATACAATAGGTTGGTGATTCTCACTGCCTCCAAATGAGGATGAAATACATCAAGCAAATGAAGAGCAAAGCTGACAGAGGCGACAATGATTCATTTCAATATGTAAAGGCCCGGCAGGGACTTCTGTATAAAAGCAGGTCTTTAGCAGTCAGCACAGGAGTCTGACTCACTGCCACTAAACAACAGGACTTGCAGATTTAACTCCTCAGGGTGGGGGCAGGGAGCTTCAGTCCGTTCTGGTTCAGACTCCTACCTCTGCCTGCGTCCAGCAGCGTTGGAAAGGGCAGCCTCGAATAATGCACACTCTAATTAAATCATCGATGGCGGGGAGCTAGTGAGAGCCCAGAAAGCTTCAGGCTCTTCTGGGGAATATGAAGGGTTAAGAGCTTTACCAATAGAGCCTCAGAAAAATTATATTTTGCTTCCAGACTCGGTTCGAAGGTGCTAATTGATTGATGCCATTTAAAAATAATCTGATAAGGTTGAATCATCTATTTTAAAATGGCAGACGTTGAAAACATAGAACTACACTAACCTGTATCTAGCAGAGAAGATCTTCATGATTATCATATATGATTTCATATCTGGATTGAGTTTTTATTTTTTTTAAAGAGAATAAAAAATTTAAAAAATTAGAAATGATACAGAATTTCACTAAGCAAGATGATAGGAATTCAATAATGGCTGTTATATTGCATATTGTTGTCTTCAAATTAGTTGTGCAGATTACCAGAAATAAGCCTGAAAAATCAGTAAAAAAAATTAAAAAGAAGAAAAAAATTTAAACATTAACTGTTCCTTTCAAGGCCAGTAGAAATCAGCAGTGCAACTGTCCTAGCTATCCTATGTATACACATATACATTTTTTCCCTTCCTTCTTTCTTTTCTCCTTTCCCTCATCCCAGTTGTTCCTCCTGTTTGAGCAGTTTCTTTCCCTTTCACAGTATCTATTGTACCTTTCAGATTTTATTTACCCTTTCAGTTTCTTACACTAGGGAGACAATGCAATGTTTACAAATGTGGGTCTGATTTATTTCACTTATGAGTATGGTCTCTAGTTGCATCCATTTACCTACAAAAGCCTCGAGTTTATCTGTTTTTATAGCTGAGTAATACTCTATTGAATAAAAATACCACATCTTTTTTTATCCATTCCTCAGTTGATGGACATTTGGGTTGCTTCCAAGATTTAACTATGACAAATTGTGCTGCTATGAACATGGGTGCACATATACCGCTGCAGTATGATGTTTTCATTTTTTTCTGGAAAAATACCCAGAAGGAGAGTAGCTGGGTTGAATGGCACCTCTAAACCTAGTTTTTTGAGGACTCTCCACACTGATTTCCTTAGTGGTTGTACCAGTCTACGCTGAGTTTTAATTTTAAACAAGCTTCACATACCTTTATTTTAGTTCTTCTAATAAAGGCAATTTAGGGAAAGGGTGAGGAGCAGCGGGTAAGACCGGGCTGCAAAGTCGCCGTACCGCAGCCACATGCCGGCGACTGCTGGGCGGTGGGCACAGCGTGGAGCAGACAGGGTCCTGCCCCTCCTGCCGGTGGGAACTGACACACACAAGAGGTGATATGCAAAAGAAATTCTGTGATTAATGAAAACTGACAATAAACCTACTTTTTGTTTTCAGATCCTCATCTGTAGCTCCATAAACCACACACTGCCCGTGAAACTTCATGTTCAAATACTATTCAAATAACTTTTTTTCCAGTTCAGTCTTCGTTCCTGCTCCGTTTAAAAAGGAATGTATCTTTATGAAAAAAATGATTTAACGTTACACAATAATTCTCCTGCCAGAGGAACTATATTATCCGCTTAGGCTTTAAAATGCTCATTACACTTTTGTTTGTTGTATTCAATGTTTTTAAGGCCCCAGAGACTATTTATATGAAGAGGCAAGGCCTTCCAAACAGGCGGGATGTTCGCTCTCCACACTGGCAAGGCCTCCTGCTCTTGATTAACTCCTGTCCTTCCTGGTTTCCCAAGCAAACTCAGGCACGCGCCACAGCAGTTCCTGTGGACGACTGACCACGTCCATCACAGAGGCCACGGAGAGTGACACGTGAGCTGAAAGATTCCCATCAGCTTGTGACATCGTAACCTTCATGATGTAACACGTTACCCACGTGCTGGCGTTGACGCTTGTGGAGACAAACCTACTGCACCACCAGGCACGTAAAAGTACAGTACATACATGGCTCAGGCATATAAGCCCAGCACGCTGGAGGCTGAGGCAGGAGAATCGCTATGAGTTCGCAGGCAGCCTGGGCTAAATGGTGAGTTCAAAGCCAGCCTGAACTACATCATGAGACCTTATCTCAAAAAACATGTTCATTTACACCCCCATCCCCACCTGACATTTGGTAAGGATAATAGATTATGATGCTAGTTTGTGTACTTACTATATTATACTTTTATCATAATTTTAAAGTTTATTACTAACTCTAAAAAAGTCAAGCATAAAACAGCACGCTGTGTTAGCCAGCGGCAGCCGCAGACAGCCCGTGTTTCCTGGGTCTGTCGACGCCATCGTTTTCTCTCCTGCCTTCACCTCGCGCTGTCCGTTCCCTGCGCTCTGGGGCGCTGAGCTGCTGCTCACACCATGATGAGATCCGTTCTCAGAACGCGTCCCCGCCGTCGAGGAGCTCAGCAGAGAGAACGCACGCTCCGCCTCCGTGAGTACAGTCACTGCCGCACGCGCAAGAGGGGCATGGAGCAGAGAACCGCACTCGGGACGCAAGGTGACCCCAGCCCCAGCAGAGCGACTGCCCCCGAGAGCCCCAGCTCCACCCGTCCCCTCTCCTTCCTTACAGAGTGGCTGAGCGTTTCCCCAGCTTCCCCATGAGCCTGCAAACCTGGGCCAAGCTCACCCATACAAACTGTGTCAGCGATGGATGGCGCAAGGACATCACCATTTAAACGAGGCTCAAGGTCTTAAAGGAGACGTGAAACTCCGAGCATAGGTCCCCAGCCCCGGTGAGTGACGGCGCTAGCGCGTATCTGACCACTCCAAAAGCTCCTGACTACAGATTTGCAGTCTGCTGGCCTAACGACCCGCTGGCACATAGGGTGCTCCACAGCATCAGAGGCAGCCTTCCTGTCCTACACCACGGTCATCGCGCGGTATGAGTTCAGGCTGTTTTCAGTGCATTACAGACAGACACCCCAAGCATCTGCTCAACTAAATAATAACAATAATAATAATAAACAACTGTAGGTACATGCTGTGCATCTTGAGCTATATTGTTTAATAGTTTTCCATCTATTGTATTGTTATTTAGATTTTTGTATGCTAACATTTCTCTCTCTCTCTCTCTCTCTCTAGGGTAGAGATTTTCTCATAAATCAGCCTTTAGAAAATAATCATAGATGGCCTCTTGACTATTAAGTATAGATTGATTTCTTCTAGGACTTATTTCAAGTGCTATTCTGTAAAGAGTACTTTTTATGTTATTCGTAGTAAAAATAATAACAGCAGTTATGTCAGTTGGACAGTTGCCACACACCAGGTCCTCTTCCTTATATTTTGCTCAGGCTCCCGGCAGCCTCCAGAGTAGTTATTATTACCTCCCTTTCTGAAGTTGTAGAGAACACCCAAGGTCACACAGAGAAACTGTCCTATACTTGCCTGCCTCTTTTATGAAAGAGCTAAAGGGAATTTATCAAGGCTTTTGCTTCTGGACAGGTTTAGGGACAGGGCAGGCAAGATGCTATACGTCTTGGCTATTACCCAAGACACGTGAAGGCACAAGGTTAAAAGACAGAACTTTTAAAGTCTCTGTTTTCGGGGAGATATTTACGAGTCTGGAGATGAGTCAAGAATAATACAGCCAGTTGCAGAGTGTAAGAACTATAATCAACGCCATGGGATTCTGCAGAAATGGTTTAAATGGAGGAAACAGCTTTCCAATTTAGACTCTTTCCAAAGCAGGTAATCACAGAGCACAAACTGCCAGCCAGCCACAGGCTAAAAGCAGTGCCGTCCCGATCAACCCTCCGGCAGACCCAACCTGTCCCAGGCTAACTTCTGAGCACTCGGGCCTTATTGGGTGATATTATTAACCTTGCTTTCATAGGATAAACACGGATTTCAGTTAGAGGAGGCCTAAGGGTGACTCACCCATAGTTCTCCACGCTCTTCCTCCCTCCCTCTCTCTCCACCACCCTGGTAATGGTCCTAACTTGTAGATATCACCTCAGTCTCCAAAGTCCCTTCACATACCGCACTCCCTTTAACCTTGTGACGCAGGTGTCACCAGGAAAACAGCTCAGAAAAAATGTTATGACTTATTTCAAATCTCCCTGCCAGGAAGGATCAGAGACAGAACTGGTTCGCACTTTCCAGGTCTTCCACTTGAGGAGATCAGATGAAAGCTTACCAAAGCTTACCATATGACTGTTATTACCATACAATTATCATTCCCTTCACCCCTTCTGTCATTAGGAGTAAAATGATTAATAATTTGGTGGTTCTACTGGTGTCCTGTCATTAACCCTATCCACCTCCAGCAAAAATATACTTCACTCACGGGTCTATCCCTTCCGCATCTTGTAGTTTAGCTTCGTTCATGAGCGTCTGCAGAGCATGCTACCCATTAGTTTCTATCCCCTACCTGGAGGTTTAGAGACAGCGTGCAAGAGCATCAGTGTTAAATGGTCAGATGAGAAAACATCTTTCTTCGGGTCCTGTGTTTGCCTGGGATTGGTGCTCGTTGCTTCCTTTACGAACTCCTGGAGATTTCACAGAGCACATCCGGACACCGGTTCTCTACAGTATAGATGACAGGAGTCCTTCTTATCCTCAGGACAAAGCTCCTTCACAATAAAAGCAGCTTTCCCTTCACTGCAAAAGGAAGGAAAGGATTTTAAAATACTGCAACGACTGTTTAGGTTAATAGTTACTCAAGAAACAATTACCCAGTTTATGGATTTTCCTTGTTTCTGTATTTACCTCCTGCTGGAGACCACTATGAAGCAGACCTTAGCAGGACTTAAATTAAGCAATGGGATTTTCATGTTCACTTGTGAGTCTGTCCAAGGCTTAGGCTCCTTGTCTGGAAATGGCAGACTCATAGTAAGTGAACCTCTGTGAGTCACTAATCCCTACTAAAACCTGTAGTGGTGGATGAAGCCAGGAAGTCTCAAAGGATAAAACAAGATCACAGCTAAGGACACCTGGATCTGATTTTAACTGGATAAAGACTATAGTCTCAGGCATCTCACTCCTGGGTGGGTTAACTTGACACCTTACTTGGAGAAGTCCTTGAGTGGTTCTGCCCTTCTTGAGTACTCCCCTCCCTTCTTCTGATAACCAAATAAATACAGGCCACCCAGAGAAGGTCTTGGTCTTAGCCCCAAGAGAATCTCGAATTCTGTGAGAAGGCTCTGATCCTCCTGGAGCCCTGAAATCACTCCATTCACCTCTTTCTATTCAGCCTTCCTCATACACTCCTGCGGGAGGTTGCGGACCTGATCAGCCTGCAGTAACTGAGGGATGTTATTAACCCCATAACCTCTCTCTTATCATCTGCTTAGAATCTTCAGTATTCATCATCATCTTCTGCAGAGGGTGTTAAGGAAAAGACGAAAGGTAAGATTCAAAGTAAAATTTCAATAAGTGATCCTCAAGCACCTGCTCTGTGCCAGACACTGACACAGGCCCGTAATGTCCCAAGGGAGGACTAGATGGCCCCTGTATGTGGCTGCTGTGGCAAAGGCTGCCCTGGGGATGTGCATCAAGTGCTACAAAACCCCAGTGAGAGAGTGAGTACCCTGGGAAGGAACCCCAGTGAGAGAGTGAGTACCCTGGGAAGGAACC
>NW_004955458.1:14924151-14956933 GCF_000276665.1 Chinchilla lanigera
TAGTGACAGAGTGAGTAACCTGGAAAGGAACCCCAGTGAGAGAGTGAGTACCCTGGGAAGGAACCCTAGTGACAGAGTGAGTACCCTGGGAAGGAATCCCAGTGAGAGAGTGAGTACCCTGGAAAGGAACCATAGTGAGAGAGTGAGTACCCTGGGAAGGAACCATAGTGAGAGAGTGAGTACCCTGGGAAGGAACCCCAGTGACAGAGTGAGTACTCTGGGAAGGAACCCTAGTGAGAGAGTGAGTACCTGGGAAGGAACCCTAGTGAGAGAGTGAGTACTCTGGGAAGGAACCCTAGTGACAGAGTGAGTACCCTGGGAAGGAACCATAGTGAGAGACTGAGTACCTGGGAAGGAAGGGGGAGGCAAAGACAGTAGAAGTGACACTTACTCTGGGATTTGAAGTCCAAGAGGAAGCAGGGATGTGGGAAGAGGAGGCGATGAGATGAACAGGGGGTACAAGTGGCAACGACTTTAGCAGTGTGCGTGGGCTTGGACAGCGTGAGTGCTCTGGGGTGTCCCTAACACTCAGAGATGGATAGGAAGGAAAGGTGTGGGAAGATTTCATGTGGGTGGTCATTATACATCCCAGTGTGCCTGAGTCCATCCTAAATTATGATCACTATGTCAGTATAATTAGTACAGCACCTCCTTTGACTCTCAAAGATATCTTATCCTGGACAGTAAACTACAACGGCATGAGTATAAATTCAAGTCACCTATGTCTTCACTTTCCTTTATCTGTGGAAATAATACTAAATGATCACCTTCTTTGTTGGTCTGAACTTGTCCTCAGACTGCTATGGAAAATGTGTTAGGCACCAACACAGATTGCAATTGGACGTTACACGTCTCCATGCTACGGCCCAGAAAGGTTGCAAGGGCAGCTCCCAGGCTACCTGCCCTGCATTTTTATTTTGTTCATCCCACATAGGATGAACATTCCGTACCTCCCTGCGGTCCTCAGCCTTCAGGGAAGCCCCAGTGATCCTCACTTCCTGGTGTAACCCACAACCAAGAGACTATGAGAGTGACGTGATGTCACTTTCAAGGTTAGGTCATAAAGACACTGTGGGGCCAGGGAGATGGCTCAGCAGCACAGCACCTACCTGGCAAGCACAAGGTCCTGAGTGTGATTCCTGGTACCAAAAAAATAAATAAATAAATAAATAAGGACACCGTGATCCTGCCTGCCTTAGGTCACTGGCTGTGCTGGAAACCAACTGACAGCTTGTGGAAAGGCACTGTGGTGAGGAACTGAAGCCTCCAGCCAATAGCCATGTGCATGAGTCTGGTTGAGGTACAGCATCCAGCTCAGTCACATACTGGTATGACTCAAGCCCACATCTAGATTTTGACAGCAGCCTCCCCAAAGACCTGAGGCAGAATCACTCAGTGGAGCTACTTCCTGACCCTCAGAAACCATGTAAGATGTAAGCATTTGCTGTTCTAAGTGGCTACACTTTAGAGGCGGTTTGTTCCATGGTAACAACAACTAAAACACCAACACAGTTGATTTCTTTATAACCTGCTCTCCTCCATCCATCGTATTACCTGTCCCACTCTCAAGATGGCTGAGGCTGTATCCCTGCTTTAGACGAAAAAATATTATCAAGGATTTTAAACAAGAAGGTGGGGTCAGATCTGGCTTTAGACATATCGTACAGGCATTGTTGAGAAGGCAATGTAGGTGGGAGGCTCAAGAGCAACCTCAGGTTTCCTGCAAAGCTCGTAAGTGGACCTCACAGCCTGACAGAATGAGGCTGTGATGCATGTCTAAGCGAGCAGGCTCTAGATTCTATATCAGACTATATATATTCAAATCTTCATATCACTGAAAAATCATACAGATTTGGCAAGTCACTGAGCCTTTCAGTTCCCTTATCTGAAAAGTGGAATTAGTAATGCTTTCAGCCGCAAGCAATCTAATGTCCATCTTCCAAATAGTAACTTACACAAATAGTTTCTCGTTCTCACATAACCCTAAGTACAGAGGTGGGCAGTTTCTAGAGGTGGATTAGCTGTCCAACAGTGGCATCCAGATCCCAGGTTGCTTCTGCCTTTTGACTCTGAATTTCTCAGCACGTGGTTTATTGCCTTGTGTTTGCAAGAGGGCTGCTATAGCTACAACCATCACATTTGTGTCTATGACAGAAGGAAGTTGGGACACATTGAGAGCTTTCATCTAGCTTTACGTATCATAATTCATCAGAAAAGAAAAAGCTTTGCAGACACCTACAGCACACTTCTGCTTACATCTTGTTGGCTAGAACTAGACTAAAGAACTACCTTAGCAACGATAAGCTCTGGGAAACTAGTTAAACATGTTGATATCCAGGCAACTTTGGGTTCTGTTAACAAACAAAAAGAGGTGAATATTAGGTATTTGATTGCTTCAAATGATGCAAATTACTTCAGAATATCAGTACAAAGGTTAAAATAATTGGATGCATTCTTTGGGCAAACCACATAGTAAGTGCTCAATAACTGCTGAAACTGTAGTGACCCAGACACAGAATGATTCATCTGGTACTGGGACAGGGCAGAAGGAGTAACCATAATACTCAAGCTACAGGGCTTTAGAAGAAGGACAGTTGAAACCTGGTAAAAAGATTTTTTTATTTTTAATTATTATCATTTCTCTTTTTCCTTTAACTACAAAACTGTTTCCCACATTATTATCTCTTTTCTTTCCAATTATTTCATAATTGTGTGCCTTTGTTAGACTTCAAGTCCTTTATTACTTTAGAAATCTAGCTATGGGAAATATAAGCTATGAGTTCTTACACTTGCTCAATTAAAATGCCACCAAGTACTTTAACTCTATCTCCCAATTAGGACCTGGCACAATTATATAATCACACAGTGCTGAACACTGTGCCCTGCTCTTCAGGATGTATTTGTTTTAGACATAGCTCACTTGTGTGAAGTAGAAGTATTGCCTGTGGATCCACTAAAATTAATTCCGAGCAGGCAGCGCAGCTCCCAGAGGCTCAGCTGCACACTGCTGAGCCATTTTTCTGAGGCTCACATGGATCAGATCCTCAGGCCCCCACCATACAGTTTCCTCACCACAGATGATGACCCAGGGCCACTGGCAACATGGCAATTGCATGCACAGTACAGAAACAGAAAGATGAGTAGCATGGGATATGCCTGTAACAGGAGGAAGGTTCTGGGCATACACTCAAAGATCCTATTGTACACTCTTCTCCACAGTAGCATCATTCACAGTAACCGAAAGTTGTAAGTAAACCAACTGTCCATCAAGGAATAGTGGATAAGAAAATGTGGCATAAGGGCCGGGGATATAGCTCAGAAGCACAAATGCCTGCCTGGAAAATGTGGTGTAGGTGTACAGTGAAATATTATTCAGCCCTTAAAAAGGAAGGGAATTCCAGCACATGGATAAACCTTGGGGACCTAATGAAAAATCAAGGGAGCCAGCCACAAAAACACAAATGCTGTAAGAGCACCAGGGTGGTCAAGTTCGTACAGAAAGGAAGTGAAATGGTGGTTGCCTGAGGCCGGGAAGTTATTTTTTTCATGGGGACAGAATTTTAATGGTGGAAAATAAAAAAAATTTAGGAGGTGGATGGTGGCGATGGTCAACAGCAATGTAGATGCACTTAATGCCACCAAACTGCACACTGCAAAAAAATGCAAAAGACTGTAAATAGTATCTGTATCTTATAATTTTTAAGTGGAAAAAAAAGAAGGGAAAGGAAGGCATCAGAGTGTGATGCTCCTCCTCCACAAGCTCCTCACCCCCCCACCCCCCCACCGCCACTCAAAGTCCTCCGAAAGTGTGCTCACTGAGGGGAAAAGAAGGGAACGCAGTTGGGGAAGCACCTTCTAGCCTCTTCCTAGATGTGGACAGGACCTTCTAGCCGTTCAGCACAGTGCTCCGTCTTCTTACCAGAAGTGTGTACTATATTCGTAATCGGGGCAAGAAAGGGGAAGAATACAACAGAAAGGGCGGCAAAGGGGCAACTGGCATGAAACTCCCTCCGTCTCTGGTGAGGGCAGAACTCCCCCAGCCCATGAGGCTTGCGTTTCTGCTTAGCAGTGGGGAAGATCATTGCTTTTACCTTCCATGGCTTGCTGCAGGATAAACTCAGGGTCAGCAGTCACCCGGCTAACCTGGAAAGGTTTTGTACTGCCGCCTGCAGCCCCTGGCTCAGTGGCGAGACCCCGGAGCCGGCAACTGTGTAAGATGCTTCGGCGACATCAAACCACAGAGCGCTGCAGACAAGCTCTCCTTTTGTGGTTTCGCATTAGATCTTTTTATGTTTTTGTGGTTGTTGTTTCTTGGAGAAGACAAGGGTGTCTCGTTGAAGCTCCAGGGAAATAACTGAAATTTAATGGAATCTAATTGGCTCCTGTGGTTATCTCAAAGAAGCCGTGGTCATAAAAGTTAATTAAATTAGATTCATTTGCATATTCAAGACCATTCCTGTCCTCACTTTAAAAGCAGAGGAAGAGAAAATGTGTCCCAGCCTCCTGGCTGGGATGAAGACACACAACCATGTCCAGATCACTGTGCTTCTATGAAAGGCCTCAGAGTAGCAGGTTATTCCTTTAATCCCCTGGCCCGGCTTGTACGCTCCACTTTTTCTAGGCGAATGTCAACACAGGCATTACATTGGCATGCACTGCAGTCCTCGCTTTGAAATTTAGAGCAAGTCTTTTATAGAGAGCAATCTGCTATGCATAAAGACTGAGGTAATTTTCTAAACAAAAGGTGAATCCAGAACATTCCATAGAAAACGCACCAGCAGCACTTACAGCTAGAAGCAGTTTGGGTTTGTGTGTGTGCTTGCAGGTTTACTGGCAACAAGATGGTCTCTGGCTTCATTTATTATGGGTCAGAGGACCGAACAACCGGGCTCTAAGAGGGTGTCTAGTCTACTCTGCTGCCTGGGGAAGCCTAAAATAACCGGCTGAAATGGAACTCTGGCCTCTTTTCTATAGCCCTCAGGGGAGGTGTTTCCACGACCTTCCTCTGTGATCCGACCCATTTTAACAGTCCTTAATATCGTACCAGACAGTGTTCCTTGTATCAAACCTCTCTCCCCTCTGTGGCTGATCTACCGCTGGACGCACAAGGCGAATGTGGGTACTTCTCAGGCTCCCCACCTGCTCAGCTGTACGTTGCACTGGAACATCAACTAGTGCCCGGATCTGTCTCTACAGATGAAGGGCAGTGTCTGCCCCACTTCCTCCAGCCACCCCTGCCTGGGAATCAAAGTGAGAGCACATTGTCATCTTCGTTCTCTCCCTCCTGAGAAGACAGGGTTGATCTGTTGTTCTTTCGTGTTTGTTTTCTTCAGGAACACAAATGCGTAGACCCTACGCTGAGCCTTGGGAAATGGTGGTAACAGCCCGGACCAAACTCCTGCTCTCCCCACAGAACACAGACGGACAACGGAAACTGCCCGCGTGACGGGTGCAGAGAGGAGCAGGTTACTAAGAATGACCAGCGAGCTGAACTGACACAGGCTAGGAGGATGAGAGGCGGTAAATACCTCGCGTCCCACAGGCAAGAGAGAGTGGTGTTTCTAACAGAGTGGTGTTTCCCCTGAAACCCAAAGACACGAACAGGAGTTATTATCGTGTGGCGAAGGGGACTGAAGGTAAAAAGAACAGCACACGCGAGTCCCTCACCCCGCCACGTGCCGCGCTGCAGGCTGGCAAGCGTGCACCAGCAGGGCCGCAGTGGCCGCGACCACGCTCTAGAGCCGTCAGACGTCGCACGCTGTTCAGACCTGCTTGGCTGTGACCGAAACCCAGCGCTCTAGCCCTGCCCTGAAGAACACTGAGCACCTGGAGTCTTAGCAGCAGGAGCCAGATCTCGCCACCTGTAAAATGAGGAGGTTAAATCTGGACTCTTCTAACTCACCTTCCGGGATCAGTTAGCGGTGATGGTCCCCGAACAGCTCTTAAGAGGGTCAGTTTATTTCTGAGCCATCGCACACTCGGGAGCAGGAAGAGGGATGTTCAGACACAGCCAGTTGCCCCTCTCCAATGTGTTGTTTAAAATTATATTGCAAAGTAGATAACATAAAACTTGCCATTTTAACCCTTTTCACTGTATGATTCATTATGCTCACAGTTTCTCACTGCAGTTGGCTTTTCAGTGACTCCGGGCGGGTTCCACGAGGACCCTAACAATCCAGGAACCTGACCTTTGCCACGTCTGTTAATGGGAACCCTGAGAGATCCGGTGCCACCCTTACAGCAAGGGATGCTTCGCACGCCCAGAAAACGGGAAGAGGAGAGGGGAAAATCTCTCCCTCTGCCTCTAAGGTCAAGAGCATAGGCTTACTATCCAAATTTTACCGAGTCTTATCTAAATGTGCCTAGATCTAGAGTAGCACCATTGCTCTTGTTACATGACAGGTAGGTAGGATTATTCCCATTTCACGGACACAGAAGTAGGTTACGGTGAAACCTGACTTCCAACCCCAGTCTGGCTTTCACATTTGGCTCAACTCCGCACGCAGCTGTGCTCCTGAAAACAGCCATGAGGAGAACTGATGAAAAAAGTTAACGAAAGCGAAGGACAACAGAACTGAACTTCCCCGCGCCGTTCCTCGCGACTCGGGTTTGACGGTGGTTTCGCCGCGCACTTTCTAGCTCCTCTGCCCAGTCTGCTCTCTCTTGCCTGTGGGACGCGAGGTATTTACCGCCTCACTTTTTAAGGGTGCCGTGTGGCCCCACTGCTGGATTAAGAACATCACTGGCGCACCGGGAGCGGAGCGGTCAGGAAGGGTTGGTAGCCTGAGGAAGGGCTGAGCTCCTGCACCCAGGTGGTGACAGAGGGGAGGGATAAGGAGACGGGGACCCGCTTCGCCTCTGGAAACCTTCTCTGTGAGTCAGTAGAACGGAAAATAAATGCGGAGACAGGAAAGCCATCGGGAAACTTAATGTGAAGAGCCCAGTTTTGTTTTCCTCTCAGCAGGTGACAGGCCTCCCGGATAGACCGTCCAAGAACAGGCCCAAGACTCAATCACGGTGGAAGCAGATCCGGCTGGAAAGGAGAGCAGCAAGGCCCAGACGCTGCCGAACACCAGCAGAACCGACAAACAGAGCAGCGGTGACCACGTGAGAGTCGTCCCGAGTGTGGAAAGACGCCCCAGCTTTTGTTTTCCTCTGGTGCTTGACGCCCTAGACCGTCTTTTCAAAAACTTCTGACTACATAAGTCATCTCTTTTGACTAATTTAATGTGAAGTTATCAGGGCCTTCCCGGCCTCAAAATCCCTTCATAGCAGCACCTAGATCTGTGTTTGGTGAAATACTCAGGAGGTGAGTGGATGCTACCAAACACCTGCCTCCTCCCTGTCATCCTCGTCGAACTTTTTGCAAGAGAACCTCCTCATAGACCACTCTAGCCAGAACATAGTAGAAAGGGAATTCTAGGAGATGTCGTTCTGCCTCGCCAAGTAGACATACCACAGGTCACCTCCTAGGACAACCTTCTCCTTAATCTCCAGTTTGACCCTGAGTGAAAGAAATTCACAGAAACTAGTAATATTCAGAAGTTGAGGGGACATTTTGCTAGTAGAATAGTCCTGACTCAGCAGAGGGAAAGCAAATAAGAAAAGCTGGGTAGGAAATTGGGGAATACGCTCCTAAGAAGTGGAGAAGGCATGGAGGAGCTCCTGTAGCCATACAGTAAGTAATAAGCATGTATTCCTATCAGAACTAAGAATCCCGCCAGGCATGCTGGTGCAAGCCTTTAATCCCAGCTCTTGGGAGGCTGAGGCAGGAGGATCACTGCAAGTTTGAGGCCAGCTTGAGCTACATAGTGAGTTTGAGACCGGTATGAACTACATAGTGAAACCCTGAAAAAACAAACAAACAAAAAAGAATCCAATTCCAGACCTTCCCCAAGCTAGAGTATTTGTGTTCATCAATGAACCAATCAATAAACATGTGAATGAAAACCACCTTCAAACTCATCAGACAGAAAAGCACAAGGCCCTATGCTAACCTGTGCTAGCTATGGCAGTATCTTTATCTGTTCAGGTTGCTGTAACAAAATATCTTAAATTGGGTAACTTAATAAAAATAGAAATGTATTGCTCACAGTTCTAGGGGCCTGGAAGTCTAACATCAAGGCCCCAGCAGCTTACCTGTCTGGCAAGGCTTTGCTCTCTGCTTCAGAGCAGGTGCCATCCTGCTATGTCCTAGCATAGTGCGAGGGGCAAGGCAGCACCTTCATCCTCTTTCATAAGGGCACAGCCTCAATCCGGGCCACTCACTGCCATCACACTGGTTATTAAGCTCCAACATATGAATTTTGGGGAGGTACCAACATCGAAGTCCTAGCAGGTGGTAAATAAAACACCTGGGGTGGAAGGGTGGGGAGATATACAAGGGCCAAATAGTTTATGCTACGAGCCAAGCTGAGGGTTCTCCCAAGAAAAATCCCATGGCTGAGAGTAATTTGGATGCCATCAGTCTTTTAATGAGTCCTAGATACTTCCTTGTTGCCATTTCTGCATACACACACACACACACACACACAACACAATAAGCTTTGTGCAGCTCCCTGCACAAAACTAGAAGCCAGAGCAAAACGTCTGACAATGACAATCTGTTGATTATAGAACCTACGTATGACATGTTTTGAATAATCAATGACTGAATCATGTGCCTGTAAGCTTAGCCTATATCAAATGCCTCAGGGAAAGGTTAGGGAGGAAAAACCCCTCAGAATTTGCTCATTGGCTTACAGAGGTTGAGCGATGCTGTGGGCTATGGTAAATTCTTTGCACACTAAAATTAGATGAAGGGCAGATCAGTCACCCTGGGGAATTTTATCTGCTCCATTCATGCATCCAGAGATGCTGCTTACGTAAAGCCAAAATAAGCACCACCCAAAGGGCACTGAGGCAGAGAGACAAAAGGGAGCGATTCAAACAGAAAGCAAGACAAGCAAGCAGTTGATGATGAGCACCTAGAGCAGCCCCCATTGCAAACATCTCGGCAGGAATTAGGCCGGTGAAGGTAACACAATATCCCGAAGCTTCTGATAGCTTCTAAGGGGTAAATTTAGAAACATCCTCCTGGGGAAAGCTGCAGGCTTCAGCTGTTCTCTCTCTACACATTCAGCACAGACCTTGTCACAGGCTCACGAGGATTTACACTTCACACTGGCAGGCACTCTCCTCATCCCTCCTAGAAATACTAGCTCCTCCTTGACCGCCAGGCAGGCGCCAGAAAGTCAATCAAATACCGTGGAACTCAGAGATAAGCAAAAGTACCCAAAAGTTTCCAGGAGTTCCCCTTGGCCAAGTTCACCACCGAGTTATTCTCTTATATGCGTGCTTTCTAAAGGAAATAATTTATCACTAGGCTGCAGGAAAGGTCAGTTCCTTGTCTCCAGCTGCCTATGGAAATAGTCTAGGATTGGCTGGAGGTGAGTCTAGGGGGCTGACAATTCCATTCCTGGTCAAGTGTGTCAGTGTTTTAAAACATTCTCACAAACCCCACAGCACCATCTGTAAGGGCTCCATAATTTACAAAATTTCTTGCTAAATCAGCTGGCCAAATGCAGAACCAGTTCTTGCGGCTTCCGTACAGCACTGTGCTGCAGCCAGGAAGTATTTAAGTGGATAATGAGTAGTTTCTTCTCTCAGTGACCACATCCAAATTCTAGAATATGCAAAGTTCCCCTTCAAGGCTGCCTTAGGAAGCCCTGTCCCCCAACTTAAGGCTTTAATCTTCACGGAGAAGAATACTAGATCCCTCTTCTCCAGTGATATTTAAGAATGCCATTGCCTAGTGATGGCTGATTCACTCCGCAGCTCACACATAGGCATACACAGCAGCACACGCACAGCAGCACTCCAACACACACCCTTCCTGCGAGTTCTGGGTTTTACAAGACCCATAGCCTGCGTCCAAGAATGGTGGCCAAGGTTTCTCTTTGTTTAGTGATAAAAGCTCTTCTAAAATTATGGGGGAAGCATCCCTTTTTCTTGAGGAAATATACATAAGAAATATTTCCCTGCCTTTTTCCTCTGAGAAAAATATAGCTATCTATGGAAAATGTGCCCTCTCGCTTTTTTCTCCCTCTCTTGCTCTCTCTCAGATAAAAGTAGCAAAGCAGACGGAAGCGCCTTCTGTGAAGACATGGAATTCTATACTCCTTTCATGCAACCTCCACTAGTTATTAGCAGAAATGCAATAAATGTATGATTGTTTGATTTTATTAAGTTATCCTCTCCCCCAAGGTACTTTGGAGCTGTGCTGCTAAACACGTAGCTCTCAGATAGCAGTTGGCATCCTGAGCTCAGCAGAAATGTAGGTTCTCAGACCCCACACCAGACCCCCAGGAGTTAGAGTCTGCACTCTGAGATGATTCTCAGATTTATAAGTAATGAAATTTTGTGAAATGCCATTTTAGAATATACTGTTGCTATTGGTCTAATAAAGTAACTCCTCAAAATCTCTGTCTTGCTGATGAGAATGCTTTTGGGGGAGTTGATGAGAAGAGCTAACATTCCTGGGCACTAACGGTGTGCCAGGTGTAGGGAGGGCGGAGAGATAACAAGAGTAAAAGGCAGAGCTGGGCTGGAACTCAGTCTGGCTTCTGAATCTATATTTTCTCCCACTAGGCTGCTAATCCAGGTGCTGCCAGGATTTGACATCTGGGACCTGGCAATTTTGTGGGACTGCCCTATGGCCCGCATGATGCTTGACATTCCTGTCAGTTATTCACTGGATGCCAGACACCTACAGTGTCCTGACAACCTAAGAAAATCCCTCCTCACCTCCAGAAGCCTGTGGAGTAGCAGTGGTCACGAGGAACCACAGCATCTGCTAGTGTTCATGCAGTAATTTAGGGACATTAGTCTCCTAGGACTTGTTTCTTTCTTCCAGTGTTCAACCCACTTAGAAAATCCTCCAACATTTTACATTTTATTTTATATTTCAACAGAAGGCTATAAGTAGGGAGATCTGCTCTATACAGAATAAAATATAAGTTCCCTCCTGGTAGCCAACCATCTGGTTAGGAATCAGATTTTAGTATATGCAATAGCTGAGAAATGATTCAAGGTTCTATAAGATTAAGTCCAAGACAATCGAAAAACGACCTAAATTCCTATCCTGGCTTTGCACCACTTACTAGCTGGGAGCTCACTGGCTCTCCTGAGCTTCTGCCCCCCTTTCTGTGGAATGGAGGTATCCTTAAACAGTCCCTATGGGCTGCCAGCTCAGTGCCTAAAGCGTGGCATATATTAGTCACCCCAGGAATCACCCCTCCTCTCCAGCAACTGCGGAACAGGGCAAAGCTGAGACAGAGGGAGGATGCGAGCGAGGGAGGAGACGAGACGGCACGCAGGGCAGGCGGGCAGCCCACGCCGACGCCTGGAGGCCAGAGTGAGCTCACGCGGAGAAACCGGCCGGCTCTCCCAGCCTAACCAAGCGAAGGGTCCAGGCAGACGGCTACAAACACAGAGGCCGGGATTCTCCTCCGGATTTTAAAATATCTTCGGTATCATGGCTTCCAAACGCAGAACTGCAAGCTTCCAGCGAGGTTAACAAGACGAGCACCTCTTCTGGTCAGTCCCCATGCTAGCCATTCTCACACCAGGAGCGCAGGGCTGCTGTCCATCACCGACGCCTTACCTTTCCTAATTGATTTACTTACTAGTGCACGTTCGCCGTACGTGACGCGCCTCTCGGCGAGTAGGCACCCGTACTCAACAGCTCTTGACCCCTCTTGTCCCCTTCCCTCACTACCCCCTTCCCTCCCCCCGCCTCCGGGTCCCCTCCCCCACTGTATCGTTGTCACTCGTACAGGTCTTGTCTCTAACGCAGGGTGAGTGCCCACTGTGGGGTGTCAGCACATCCCACGACACAGCTTGAACCTGACTCCGCTCCCCTCCCCTCGCCCCCACCGTCTCCTGGTCCCCTACCGTTTGCATAAGATCTCTCCCTGTTTCCAGTTATCGATCTTTTTTGTTTTGCACTTTATTTGTACTTCGGATTGCTCAAATGAGAGAAAACATACGGTATTTAAGCTTGTGTGCCTGGTTTATTTCATTTAACTTTACATTTTCAAGCTACATCCACTTTCCTACATATATCTCAAAGTTATCCTTCTTTATAGCTGAGTAGTATTCCATTATGTATTGATATCTTCTTTTTTTATCCATTCATCTGTTGATGGATATATAGGCCGCTTCCAAGATTTAGCTATTATGACTTGCGCTGCTGTGAACACTGGTATATATGTATGACTGCAAGAGGATGTCTTTAACTCTCCTGGGAAGATACCTAGACAGGGACTATTTGGGTTGAATGGAATTCTATTTTCAGTTTTTAAAAAAATCTCCATACTGAGTTCCACAATGGTTGTACTAGTTTACATTTCCACTAACAATGCAGAAGTGTTCTTTTTCAACCACAACCATCCCTGCATTTGTTATTATTTGATTTCTTTATGATGGCCACTCTTTCTGAAGTGAGATGAAGTCTCGGTGTTGTTCTGGTCTGCATTTCTCTAAGAACCAACAGTTAACATCTTTTAAAGGCCTGAAGACAGACGTGCACATGGCACCACCCAGGACATATTTTTATTTTTTTATTGACATTCAAACCTGTCATCTCATTTCCAATTTCGTTAAATGCTTTTTAAGCCCAGACTTGGACCAAGTCACATAGCTGGTAAATACACATACAAGAAGGTACTTCATTCTTCAATTTTATAAAGTCTACAGCTTCAGCACAAAAGGCCCCCAAAACACTCTAAATGTCCCAGGAGCTGCTGCTCACTACCACATTAACATAGCTCACCACGGCGTTCATGCGTCCCCTGCTCATTTATAAAAGCTCTGTCACACCCAGCAGAAAAGAATGATTAGCAGATCGATTAATTAGGGCCCTATTTACACTCCTCTTGCCTCCTTCAATCACATCTTTGTTGTAAATAAGCTTTTTTGCCTACATTAAAGTCAGTAGCTCTTCGTATATAAATAATAAGGCCCGTGAATTTAAACCGATTAAACATCAGAGAAGGAATTTCAGCCCACTCTGATCTGGCCAGGATACCGAAAATAAAGAGCAATATTGTCTCACCGGACCTGGTAAATTAAAGACAACTGTATGTGACTTCTGAATGCATTAATTTCCAGGTTCGCCTTCCCGCCTGAGGACCTCAGCCAACATCTATCTTTAGTTGTAACACACACACAAATACTGTAGTAATTAGAGAAACCGCCCATTTCCTTCCCCTACAGTTCCAGGAAGCCATGTTATTTCTGTAGACCAATTTGTACTTGCTGACTGTTCTCAGGAGCTCATAACGGCAAAATAAAATGTACCAGAAGCCATTCTCCAAAAGACAGCCCACAACACATCTAGTCCGGAGTCCTTCCACACGGCAGATACAGAAGTGTGTGTGTGTGTGTGTGTGTGTGTGTATGTGTGTGTGTACTTAAAACACAGGCACTGAGGAACTTGTTGAATCCTGAAAGATTTAAAGCTCCTCAGTCTCCTAAAAGGAAATTTTTGAAAACACTTCGAAGTCTGTATAGTTAGCTGGATCTTTTGCAAAGTTCACCTCTTATTTTGGCTCCTATAATTATCCCCTCTAATTTAATGCTGTTTATTTTTATGTCTTTTCCCATCTTCCCTCATACCATATTGTTTACAGCGGGTTAAAAAAAAGTTCATACATTCACATGCATTCTTCATTTCAACTGTCCGGGGTATCCTTCTCCCCCGCTTACTCTAGTGGGTATTTGTTGAGGAGGGGGGCTGTTTGATTTGGGGATTTTTTTAGAGGTATTTTTGTTTGTTTGTTATTTGTTTTGAGGGTGCTCTTTTATCATTTTTTTCTTCAGTCTAAACGGGAATGAATTATCAATATAATCTCCCAACAAACATTTTAACTATTTTCCATCCTCAACCTTTGGCCTTATTAACACAAAGATGGCCCTAACCAAGAGTCACATATGTATCATTTCTTCATGACGGGCCAAGACGTGGAGGGAGGGGAGTAAATGAGACTTACTTCTCCTGATTTGGACCCCAGGCAGATCTCGTGTCACCCGAAAGGGGACCCAGGCAAGGCACGGCCCCAGGGTCACTCCCCACCTGCCAATGTTTCCTTTCGTGTCCCTCTAAACACCCTCCAGGCCTGGTTACTTTGCTAGAGAAGCTCTGAACTGCTAAAGCCCCAAACAGGACAAAAGCTTTCGGAAGGTTTCTGTAACCTACACTTTCCTGCCATCTCCCCTTCCTTCTCAGAGGATGCCCCTTACTTCCTGTCCAGGTCACATCCTGTGCAGAGCCCCACCCATCCCCCCGCTTCCTGCCTCTTTCTAGCACCCCTCATTTCCTGTGACCTTAGCACCCAGCCTTCCCCTATGCGTTTCAGCCTCCCCTCCGCCTGCTCTTCACCCCTTCCAAGCTTTCCGTCCCCCAGGTCTGGATTCCCCCGGTTCTTTGCTGGCTCGCCGGTGCTCCCCTTCCATGAACCCTCTTTTCTCACGTCATCCTGTAACCAAGGCCAGGCTGGGCTTCTTAAAGTCCTGCTGGCTCTGCTTTCTTCTTTAGGTAAAGAGTGAAAACAGCCACCACTTGTCGCAGGATCCTGTCTTTTAAAGGCTACCGCCTCTCACTTAATTAGGACTACTTAATATCTGCATTGCATCGTTCTTGGCTACCTTGGTCTGGGGGGAGATGTTCTTTATTTTGTTTTGGTTTGGTTTGGGTTGAACTTTTTGTTTTTCACACTGAGCAAGGCTGTACCTACGAGCTAGCTCCTCTGACCCCTGGGTTAGATTAGTTTCTCTAATCATTTTTCACAGTGCCCTCCATTTTTGGTGTTGTATGTATAATCAATAAAGAGCATTGAGCTATAATTATTTTACTACAATTTTTAAAATTGGAGAAATAAACAGACACTGCGTAAATGTACGGAGCCACCTCCCTTCCGCTGCCATTCTCCTTGAGATGCCATACCTACTTCTCACCTGCAGCCTCGGCAGCAAGGGGCCCACAGGCCTGGAGAAGTGCGTGCTCCACCCCTCCGTGACAGTGTGGCTAACACATCTTCGGGCCTTCCTGGAACAGCGCTCAGGGCATGGTGGTGCAGTCACAGTTGGGCTTTAACTGCACTAACGCATCTTCCTTTAATATTATCCGTTGAAAAGCTCTCCCCTTATAAATGGTCTCTGCGTTTGGACATTATATAATCTAGTATCTCTAGGCCCTGTGTAGCAGATTTTGACATACGCACATGAAATTCTGCTTCAAACAAGTAGAAGTTGGCAAAAGATTGCTTTTCTGCACTACTGTACAAAAGCCACTAATGTGAAATGCGTTACACAGCAATAAATTATTCCGATCATAAATCTAAACAAATTAGTTCATCATGACAAATACCTTCTAAGTGAATTGGTGTGTGGGATTCAGTTCTTATACTACAGTTACTTTCCAAATATTCAAATTGAAAGCAATAAGATCCTCATAAAAAGTACCAAGTCTCTTGACTTCCAAGCAGGAAAATACTTTATTCTGCCCTGTATACTGATAAATCCAAATTATGTTCTTTTGCCACTTACACAAAAGTTCCTATAATTTTTTCATCAAATCATGTCTTACTGTTGTTCCTAAAGGCTTGGCTGTTGAGGAATATTCAGTGAATGATGAAAAATCACCTAAGATTATTTGCTGATGAACTTACGTGGTGCCATCATACTGAAATGTTTTAGTTAAATCATTAAGTTGTCCGTGTTGAAAACTGTCCCCTATAAACCACAAAGAAGTTTTCTAAAACTGATAAATGTTCTTACCAGTTAGAAACTCCAAATTATCATTCTATTCATATGTCCAGCAGAAGCTTTGTCATTTCCTTATTTTGTATCCTGCACTGACAAAAACATATTGCCTCCTCATTCTGAAGTTCTGTGGCTGGAGAAGTGATGTTTACATGGCTTATTAAAAGTATACTCAAAAAATAAATAGAAGTGTACTCAATTAATCCTCTTTAATGCAGTTTCTCAGCCTCAGCTTGTTGACATCGGGACCAGACAGTTCTCTGCCGAGGGCCATCCGTGTGATGGGGATGTTTAGGCTCATCTCTAGCCACTGCTCACTGGACAGCAGTGGCAGTTTCCAGTTATGACAACCAAAAATGTTTCCAGACATCGCCGTCATCTCCCCTTCTCATGCCCCCTTCTCAGCTGGCCCAGCTGAGAACCACTGTGTTAATCTACTGTTTCCTGCCAAATGAGAGGACATTGCCAAGTCACTGTTCTTATTTTCTCTTTTATTGTCCATTAACAGTATCATCACTTCACTGAACATGCACTCCACACTGGGTAAGCTTTCACATTCAGTAGCGATCTCACTTAATCCTCAACACCGGGCTACAAGGCAAGTGGTATTGTTCCCATTTCTCAGGCTTCACAGAAGGGGAAACTCACAATTAAAAGAGTTAAGTAATTTGCAAAGATAACATTGGAGAACAATCTCGACTGACACCAGAGCCATTCTCTCATCACCCTTCCCCATCTCCAGCTCGAAATCTGTAGTCAGAACTCCCACGTTTAGCTCCTAGCACCCTACTTGTGTTTGAGAAAATCGTACAACATTCCTAAGCCATAATTTTCTACCTATAATGATATCAGCGATTGTTTATATCTCACTGGGTTCATGTTAGTGAGATCAGCTCTCATGTTAGATCATCACCACACACTGAGATGATATTGTCGCTTTTATATAAATAAAAGAACCTTAATTTTTCTGACACGTTTTAGTTCAGCAATCTAGCTAGAAAGGAAAATGTAATTCAAACAATATTCATAAATAACCAAAAATAATAATGACTGTGTCCACTATTATAAAACCTTCGCTTCCTGATGTGCAGTAAAGATGAATTTTAAAGAACCTCATTATTAAATAGAACTCATACTTGACTCCCATTCTTGTCTCCTTGAATTCCTCTTCTTATAAAACAGATCAAGTATACTTTTTATATTCTTGGAATATAGATTTATGACCACTCGGTACAATATCATTCCCGTTTCATCCAGTGACAGTTCTTACAAAAACATAATTTTAAACAATGTCTCCCTGTCTGCCCTAATTAAGTATATTTGCCACAGGGAAGTATTCATTCTGCTTTCTTGGATGCAGAGTACAGTGGGTGTGTGCGTTTATCCTTTTGGGACTTGATTTTCTCTTAGACGAAATACTTACAAGAGAAATCTTATAGTAAGAATAGAGCCTCTCTGTCTTTTAAAATTTGGTACAAACATCCCTAAAGCTACAGGTAAATTCAGGAAACCTTAACTGACTGCAATAATTTCAGAATGGTAGAATAGGATTATGGTAGCAAGTTCTCAAGATTCTTTTGGGGATGGAGGAGCTTTTAGTCCCCTGAATACCTCGTGTCCCTGTCTCAGGTCCACTTCTGTATCAGAGCATCAGCATGTTAGCTCCACGTGGCCAGGAATGGTCTGTTTTACTAATTTCTTCTAGGCTCTATAACCAGAGTCTAGTGACTAACAGCTCCCCTCAAACTGTTTAGAATCTTAGACCCACCACTTGTAAGCAGTGATTTTGGACAATGCTCTTAATCCTTCTAGTCCTCAATTTCCTCATTATAAACTAGAATGATAATACTACCTACTCATAGCGTTGTCACTTTAAATACTACGGGTACAGTGTCCACACCATGCCTATTAAGACCTCAGTGCTTTAAATTAGTTGTGTTATTGCTTCTACCTAGAATCTCTTTTCCCCTCCTCTCCTTCTTGGCCTGGCCATTCTTCAGTCTTTAAGGTCTCAACTTGGTATGATCACTTCCAAAAATGGTCTCTGAAACCCTATATAAGTCAGGTGCCCTTTAACATTTCACAATATCTTGAACATTTCTCCAGAAAGAGAAACTTTTAAAGACCTCTGTAGGCCTCAGGCATTCTCATTTTTGGAAAGCCCTTCCCACATCTTTATCAAAGATATTACAATGCACCTACATCCTATGGAAAATAAAATTTAGTACAACCACTGGAGTCCAGTTTCAGGAGTTCAAATAATATTTTCTGTAGAATTCAATTAACACATACTAATTTCATTTTTTTCAGTATTCTATTCATTTTAGGGGATAATATTTTTCCCAGTGTTTAAATATTACAAAGTTCACACTGGAATTATACTCAAAAGCCCTAATGAATAAACTGCCCCAGGCCTTTATCCACTCTAGTGATAATGTGCTTATGGAAGACACTAGTCTCTGGTCAGATTTCATCTTCATTAATCTACCTAACCTTTGCTCCAGGTGGTTCTAGGCTGGGATTTCCTAATTCCTCCAAACTTGGATAAGGAGAGGACACAGTGAGGCCCTCCAATCTGAGGGTAGTAGGTACCCCCAGTCCACACAACCTTGACGCCACTGCATCAACAACCTTTCCCAACACCATCAATATCTGCCGCATCCATGTCATGTCTCCATGACAACCAAGGTTCTTGAAACCTGCCAGGACACAGCCCTTGATATTGTCCTCTGTGTGTCCCTGTTTTCTTGTGAATTACTTTAATGATCTTGATATCAGTAAATTTAGGGAGCAGCTGAGACAGTAAATCCAGTAAGTCTTCCCAGGCTATTCAGTTTTGCAGTAGTAAGATTACCTGTGGTACCCATGTAAGAGGGACCACCTTCCACACTTACCATCACCTGGGTAGCAGGCCTATTCTGGGGTGACTGTCTTGGCTATCACAAAGTAAGCTCCACATGGCTTGCATATGAAACATACTGGTTACCTTTTCTAGGGTGTTCCACTTGAAATTTAGAGAGTTGAATAGTCTCCCTTCTCAAGGTAGACACACTTTACAGTGGCTTTTACCCCCTGGCTGGCTGTCCCCTCAAGCACAACCTTGTGTCTGCACACCATACACCATCTGTGATTGTTCAGGAGTGTGTCTTGGTCCTGTGTTAACCTGAAAATGCCCCTTGCACTCTGCAATATTCAAATGGATCCTACATTACTCAGCTCTCACCATACATTTTAGTAAAGGGTCTTCAGGAAGCTGATGACACTGACTCTATGAAATGGAGAACTCCTTCGCAATATCCTGCCTTGACTTTAGTAGTCTCTTGGTTTTGCCTTTCTCCCAGATGGTCTACCTTCTCTATAACCAGAGGCCTTACAACACTTTCTATTTTCTTAGTACAACTTACCCTTCTGTGGATGGCTCTGAAGCCACCCGCTGAAGCTCAGACTGACCGAAACCCAAGCTTGGTCAACTATTAACCCTCAGTGTTAGCGCTTCCTTTCACTTTCATTTCAGCAGTAAAGGTAACTAATCAAAGGATTGTCTGTTTAGCAAGCTTGTTACTGACATTGCCGTCCATATTCTTGGGTGTCAGATGTGTCCCCATCTCCAAACTCCACTTGGTAGCTTACCTTAGTGACCGAGCACAGCCCACCTGCAGCTGTGCACTGTCCTCGTCAAGCAGAACGCAGGGCCGGAGGTTCCTGCGCTGTCCACTGCCCTGTCACCCTTCCTCTGCCCCAACGCCATGTGTTGTGAGCTGTGGCTGCTCTAGCAAATCCCGTCTTTCTTGACATCAAAAGAGTAGGAGATTCTTCCTCCTGTGGTATCGTTCCCAACAATTTGATTCAATTTTACGGACTTCTAGAATTAGCATCAGACTTCACAGGCTAAGAACTCCCACACAACTGACCTCTACTTCATACGGCAGCTACAGATGAAGAGCCTAGACTACCCCAGGTTTCCACTTGGCTGGCTACAAACTCAGTGGTTCCTACCACCCCTTAGACTCAATAATTATCTAGAATGACTCACAGAACTCAGGAAAACACTTACTCACAGTTGCCAGTGTGTGACACAACTTGGAACCTGCCAGATGGAAGAAATGTATACGCCAAGGTAGGGGGCTAAGCACAGAGCTTCCGTGCCTTCTCCGGAACATATATTTAAATAGAATGGCCAGGGGCCTCACAAGCTCGCAACATTTAACAGTTGAAAGGAAAAGGGAGGAAAAGGCAGGGGAAAGCGCTCCAGACAGACAGAACACCAGTGTTAGGGACACAGCTCACGACAGTCAAAACCCAGTAGGAAGCCAGTGCAGCTGGAGCACGGAGAGCCAGCCGGCAATGGTAAGAGACAGGTTCATACAGATGCTGGAGGAGCCCGATCGCTTGGGGTCTTATAGACTTTTATAAGGACTTGTCCTTACATCTCATTTTCCAGAATGAGGCCACGTGCTCACCACACCCGAGAGCAGGGGGTCACCTCAGATGCTCACGTATGACCATGACTGTTAGCAAAGAAGGGGTTGGAGGAACAGGTACCGGGGCAGACGCGGACTGCGAGCCAGTCTGTCCCCCGTAACTGGATGAGTGGATAAAACTCTGAACATCACAAAAGTAGGTAATTTTGAAAATGTTATAATAACAAACTTTTTTAGTAACATCTAAAATTGCACAAGAAAAACTCAGGTGGCCACTACTAAAACTAGGAAGGAAAGCATTCCTGCAGAAATAGTTTCCCGCTTTTCCTGATTATCCACATAATTTTGTCTCTTGCCTCAAACCCCAACTCTCAGTTTGTCAATGAAGATCTGAGACTTGCTAGTACAATGAAGGGGGCTTCGGTAAGTTGACTGTGAACATGGGTGAGTGCAGTATCACGATTAGTGCTGGGATACACTGCTGTGTGCCAAACCTGGCTTAACAGCTTTGTGCCTTGGTTTCCTCATCTGACAAAGGAGAGTGGTGATGATAACAGCTTAATCCTTGGGTGTGTGGCAATACATCACAAACACTGAAAACAGCAGTGGAACTGTAGTGTGTGCTTATTAGTTAGCTATAATGCAGTAATTTGCCATGTCATCTACCGCTTTGCTCTCTTGCCCTTGCTGCTGCAGGGAGAACTTCTATCTCTATGCATAAAGGCGTCGGTGCCCTGACCTGCAGCTTGGGGATCGGTGGCTCTGCCTTCCAGCAGCACAGTGTAGATGAGCTACTCCCAGCTCTCCTAACTCCAGGGACATGCTCACCACATTTTTGAAAGATGATGGGAATTGATTTTTATCTTTAATTTTTGCTTACAAATAATTCATCTGTTATGAGAAAAATAACAAGCTCCAGAGGGAACATGCAGGATCCAGTTTATGCCTGCTCTCCCTTGAGTCAAAGATGAGAATTATCTACCATTAATACACTTAATGAGAACCTGCAAGCTGTTATTCAGACTCATCTCTTTTTTATTAAAACACATTAATTGTACATGTTCGTGGGATTTAGCATATTTCCACACAAGCATACAGCAGGCATTAGTCAAATCCAATTCTCTTTTTCCACACACCTCTCACTAGATACACACCCTTTCCAAGCTCCAGTGATCACTACTCTGCTTTCAAGTCCATTTGCTTTAGCTTTCACATACGAGAGAACATACAGGACTTGTCTTTGTCTCACTTGTGTCACTCAGCATCATGTCCTCCATTTCTTCTTTATGGCTGAGTAATACTCCATTGTGTATGTATACCACATGCTTTTCCACTCTCTTGTTGCTAAGCTACCTTAACTATCGTGAATAACGCTGTGATAACCATGGGTGAGCCCGTGTCTCCTTTTTACGCTAGCTTCATGCTCTTTGGGTGTACACCCAGAAATGGAGTGGTGAGATCACAGGCTAGATCTATTCTTAGTCTTTTGAGGAACTTTCCTGCACAATGGCTGTACCAATTTACATCTGCACCAACAATTATGAATTCCTTTTTTTCCCAGATCCTTGCCAGCATTTGTTTTGCTATTGTTGTTGTTGATGTTATTTCCTGCTTGTTTGTGCATTTGCTTGGTGGTGGTAGTAGTGGTGGTGGTAGTGGTGTGTGTGTGTGTGTGTGTGTGTGTGTGTGTGTGTGTGTAGAATCAGAGAGAAAGAGAAAGAGGGAGAATAGTCATTCTTTCCTGGAGCAAGATGGTCTCTCATTGTAGTATTGATTTGCACTTCCTGTTTTAAAAACCACCAATGTCAGCAGCCATCATGTTGGACTCCGGGGTCTGTAGCTCTCTCTGCTGTGGTGCTCTTCTAAATTCCAAGCTAAGTACAAGCCTATTACCCCGTCCTGCTTTGGCGCGCTTTCTGAAGCAAGTGACTGAAATCCATCTGAAACTGACTGAAAAAGGGCGGTTCTCTCCTCCACGTTGGAAGCCCTGCTGCACCCTCGCCTTAGACGGGAGCGAGCGGGGCTCTAGCATAGTCGCCATTTCTCTCCCAAACTCTGCTTCTCTCTGTTGCTCGGGCCTCACTCAAGTGTAACAAGGGAAAATAATCACCAAGAAACCCAAAGCAGTGTAATTTGGAGTATTAGCTAGCTAGCTAATACTCCAAATTACACGTAACTGATAAGTAACTGAGTTAGAAATCCGCTTCCTACGTTTAAGAAAACCAAATATCATCTCTACCATGAAGCCTTCTCTGATCACCTGAGTCCCTGGTGATGGCTACTTTATCAAAATGCTGAAGCACTTACTTTCTATGTGGGTTTTTTTGATGGAATAGATGTATTATTAACCTGACATGAATAAAAATATTAACAAGTACTTTTTATATCTTCAAATCAATTATTTTTTATGACCACAATTATTTTTCTCATTATAAAAGTTTCACATACTTCAGGTTATACATGGCAGGTTCAATACTCATAATCATAACTTTTAACCTCCCTTGCCTTCTGCCTAAATGAAAAGAATTTCATTTAAATACACAGGACAAAAAAAATTTTTTAATGATAATAATAAAAATAAAGAACACAGGGCCAACAGGAGGCAAGAGCAACAAAATTTTGGAAGCTGGAAAGTCAACAGTAACTGACTTATCAAAGCCACAGAAGCTGAAACAGCTTTTGAAAGAGCTCAGAAGTAGGCTGGCCTGTGCCAGAGAACCCCAGAAAGACCCAAGAAGCAGAGACTCAGTGCCAGCAGAAAGAAAGCTTGATTGAGCGTCCAGTGTAAACACAGTTTTCCCCACACCAAAACTACCTGGTGGCGCAAAGCAGCAGTCTTTCCTTAACCAAGCAGAAAACATGGCTTCCTCCTGGAGGAAGCGAAGCAGAGAGATCCAGATGTCAAGGTCAGCAGGCCCAGTGGGGGTCAAAGTCACACTGTGAGGAGCAAGGGAGCTGGAGATGTAGCCCAGCGGTAGAGTGCGTACCTCACATGTGTGAGTGGGGCCCTGGGCTGACCCCAGCGCCAAATTAACTACATCAACCGCTGGTTTGCGGAGTATTCAGTTCATTCTAGTGTATGCAGCTCTCACCCTAACAACAGCAATTCTGACGTTACAGTGCTCATTTATCAAACACCCTTCAGGTACTGGCCAGCGTGCTACCACTTACCTGCATTAGCTCACATCTAATCCTCAAATAAGTCTAATGAGGTAAGCATTATTTTCTTGCCACTTTAAAAAACAAGGAAATCATGTCTTAAGTTGATAACTGGTCAAAGAAATTCACAACTAATATTTGGAAAAGACCAACTTCAGACTCTGAACCACTACACTAAATGAGTTGCATTTATCAGTCTGTTCATTTATCTCTTTAACAAACACTTTCTATGCAGCGGATACTGTTGCATTAAAGTTTATAAAGATGAATATAATATGTGGTTTCTATCCCCAAGAATCTCTCAGCATGAGGGTAACAAAATAATAAGCAATGTCATTGATACATTGAACAAGTAGATCTTTAAACAGATTAGGGCAGGGGGAGTGTCTTGGTTACTTTTCTCTGTTGTTGGGACAAAATACCTGATGCCCAAAATTAAGGAAGGAAAGGTTTATTTCTCTTACAGTTTGTGGAGGTTTCAGTCCATACTTGGCAGGTTACAAGGCAGAGTGGCACATGGCAGAGGGCTACAGCTGATGGCGGCAGAACACAGCAAAGCAACAAGCACACAAAAGCCAGGAATGACTGCAAGCAGCTTCTTCCTCTCCCTTACATATGCAAACTATCCACCCCAGGGCGGGTGCAGCTCTCACACCCATAATCAATCAAACTCTAAAAGCCTGCCCCATGGCCGCATGAGGCTTTGGGGGGACACCCAGACACAAACCATAACAGGGAGACATTCTATCCTTTCTCTCTGCTAGTGGTCTAATCCCTTTCTGTGAGCTATCTCCTCCCCACGTGAGAAGGGGATGACGTTGCGGGTGGATTCTATAAACGCTTCTGGATGCCCTTAGTGCAGAGTCCCTCTGTCTCTGTTAGTCACAAGAACAGTCTGATTTTAGTTCTGTTTAATAATCCAAATGTCACTCCAAGTCAGTGCTTTTCAGCCCCCAGTTTGGGGTTGCCTCAGGCTACACGGTGAGGAAGAAAGTTCAGGGTCCGTTTCTCCTCTCATCCCTCTGCTTCAAGCTTCTCCTGCCTGTGTCTCCGCCTACCATTCCAGCCTCCTCCAGGGTTGGGGCCAGGAAAGACAGACAAACAGCAGGATGCTTCTCACCATTAATATCCTTGTCAGCACTGTGCTCTCTGGCCTTGGAGACTTTAGAGCTGACTTCCTACCAGGGTGCTTCTGGGGGACCAGGCACCCCACTGGAGTCTTCTGAAGAGCCCCTTTGATGAGGCAGTGCCTCTTGCTTGGCTTCTGCTTTGTCCCCTGGCCCATGGCACCCACGGCCGCAGCTCCTCTACTGGCATCAGTTCTCTCTTCTGCCTGTCTTCCTGGGCAGGGTTCAAAAACCCTCTAGGCTGTTCTACTCCAATGAGCCCCGTTTCTGGCCAGTGGGAAACCCTCATGCAGCAGTATCAAGCCAGTCGTTGTGAATTAAAGTGTAGCTTATTCCCCGTGAAGCCCTGTCACCCTCCGCTGGGCTGGTGAGTAGGCGGCTCCCGTCTCCATCTTTTGCCCTCAGTTTTCTCAGGCACAGAATCAGTAACTAACCCTTTGCCCCTTGAGGCTCATGCACTTCTGATTTTCCCTGGGATGGCCCCTTGGGAGCCTTCTTGCTCAATGTGAGAAGAGAGGGCATTTCCTCCCTCTGTTTCCTCACTGGGGGTGAGAGAGGAGAACCATGCAGCACACATTGTCACTACTCAGAAGAAAGCGCCCTCCCCTTCTGACTCTTCAAGTCTTTTACATCTCAGAAGCAGATAATGGACTCACAAAAGCCGACTTCCAGGCTATCCTTTGCAATTCCACCACTGTACCAGCATCCCACATTGGCATATGGTACTGCTTGGTGCCTAGTCTTTCACTCAAACTTTGAGGCCTTAGCGGCAACTGAGGAATAAAAAGAAAGTATTCTGTTTGGACAAACACTGATGAGGCATTTCAAGAAGTATTCTAGACAGCCTTATCTGCAGAACTCTCCCTTTGCTGGAGGAGTTAGAAATGATTTCTCAGAAGAGGGGACCTTTGAACTCTTTCTGGGCAGAAGCTATGTATGGCCATTACAAAAGTAGGAAGACAGTACATAGGGATGGCACGCTCCAGGAAGGATGTAGTGTGAGAGTTTGGGGTGTATGCTGGGTAGTGGTGGGAATGAACCTCAAAAGCCAGGTTATGGAGGCCTCATGTGCCATGCTAAAAAGTTTGGCCTTGGGCTGGGGTGTAACTCAAAGGTGGAGCACTTGCCTAATGTGCAGGACACCTTGGTCCCCAGCACTGAAGAAGGGGCACTTGGCCTTTATTACTGAGCTCAATGGAGAGCCAAAGGGGGCTAGTGAAGAGACAGGCTCAGACAACCTGGGAGGCCTCAGGAGGGCTGACGTGGGGGGAGAGATGAGCAGAATGGCAGGCAGGAAGGGAAAGCAGTGCAGACCTGAGGGGGCGGTTAGGTCCCTTCCTGGCTATTTGCATATATTTAGATTTCCAGAGCATTATACTTATGAAGAAAACTCATGTTTTTGATTAATTTTCCACTGAAGTCACACCCTATTTTTAGGAATGTATTCTGTGCAAATGTATGTATGTAACAAGTTCAGAGTAATGGTTTCAAACACAGGCCCATGTAACCCTGAGAAAACTGATCTTTGGAGTCTCGCTTCTGATGGTATTTGCACTTATCAAAATTCTCTTGGGAATTATTTTCTAAGACAAAGGAAGGTGGGTAAGTTTGCCACACAGCGACCGTCATGGTTTAGATCTGAAGCAGCCCCCAAAACGTGATGCATTTGGAAGACAATTGGTCACGGGGGTGCTGCAGCTAACTTGCTGTTGAAAGGTGGGACCTGGATGGAGGAGGGTCACTGGGGACCTGTCCTGGCTCCTCCATGGTCTCTCTTGTTGGCCACCATGATGGGAGCAGGTTTCCTCAGCCAGACCCTCCCACCACACCCTCCCTGCCTTGGAGCCAGGTGACTCTGGACTGGATCCTGCACAAACCATGGCCAAACTAAGCCTCTTCTCCCTCATGTTGTATGTGCTGTGTATTTTGTCCTAGCAATGACAAAGTGGGTAAGGAAAATTTTCCAGACAAACAAAATTTCCTGTAGTCATCAACATCTGAATTACCACTCAATAATTCTTTGTTTGCATGTCTAGTTTTTTGAAAATAATCTACCTTTGGTGTGAGTTGTTTGTCCCAAAAATTATAGTTCATATGGGCACGTAACATTTTCACAGAAATATGTAACTTGTGTTGTGAAAAAAGTCCTTAAAAATGCTAAGAAAAAATTTAACTAACCATGTAAATCTGAGCAGGCTACTCAATCTGCTCATCTTTGGAGTGCTCAATATGACCCACAGTTTATGGCTGAGGAGCTCATCTCCTCAGTATGGTCTCACCCTTATATTTCTTTAATTGAATTTCCTATTCCCCATAATGTCAGCCTTTACCCAACATTATGATAATCTCATCTATGCTTTCAAGAGGATTATGAGATTTTTCTTAAACAAACATGAAATAAATCCTAAACTCATTAGAAAACATGAAGCTCATTGTACAACTGTTTCTAAATGTCCTTGCTCTTACAAAACACGATGTGCATCAGGATCAATTACAAACCCATTGTTCACTTGACAGAAATACCTCAGTAAAGGTCACCGTCCTATGGGTAGTTTTCACAACTGGATTCAGGTTCTGTGTTCATCACACCCACTACCTCACAGTGCTTCCTTGAAGGCCAGGCTGTTACCTCTTTCACGGCATCCCCTGAACCCTCATTAAGCCCTGGTACACAGTAGGTCTTCAATAAATGTTAATTGAATTATCCTATTGTATTTTATGCAAGGACAGGCAGACCTCTTAGAAACCATGTCATCAATGTTGAAGCTCTTTTTATGAATTTTCTCATAACCAGCCATTGTTTTATTAAAGTAAAAATACTAAATCAAGGAAGACTCATTCATGGGAAGGAAAGCCTCCGTGACTTAAGGCCACTTTGACTTTTCTTACTTTGGCTCCGTCTTTTACTGAGAAGCTACCCCTTTAGCTTTAAGAGATGACAGAGCAAATGAGAGAAGATCGAAACTCTGGGTCAGTTTGTAAGAGGAAGAAACACCAACATTGTCTTAAACAATAGGAAACCTTTCATGAACCTCCTAATTTGGGTGTAATGTGGGATTGATGGAGTTACTTGGAAGCCTCTGCTTTGGAAAGGACAAGCTATGAAGAAAAAAAAGAAGGATCACTCCACGATTTCCAGGAAGATGGTGGAGTGGTGAGCTCCAGAGAAAGAGCCTCTCCAAGATTTGGTGGCCAGATGCTACTATTCCTGTAGCAATGTGAGGAGTAGAGGGAGGAGGAAGGCGGGTCCCCAGGACCCAGGAAGGATCTGAAGTGAAAATTTAGGCCCACATGGAGAGCAAAGTGAGAGACTTCGACAAAGGAGGAGCAGGTGGCAGGCAGCACTTTCTCCCTTAGCCCAGACTCGCTGCGTGGGAGGAACAGCTCAAACCTGCAGCTCACGGTAACTACTGGTGACCCCAGGGGCCTGCACAGAGAAACACACCAGTGAATAAAGCAGACTGCAGTAGCTTGTGAGTTATTTGTCCCCCAGGAGAGGGCGACTGGCCGAGAGCCATTTTGGAGGAAGGCCAGCTGAGCTTGGAACTCAGAGCAGCTGCTGGCTCCAGCTAGCAGCTCCCAGTGTTGGGGTACGGGAGCTGAGTTCAAGTCAGCAGGAATTCAAGAAGCCAAGTTTGAGCTAGCAAGGAGCCAAGTTCAAGCCAGAGGGGGCCCATGGATGGCTCATGGCCAGAAATGAGCCTGATCTTCAGTAGAACTAAAGGTACAGGACCAGTGGGATTATCCAATACCCCACCGTAAAGCTAGAGCTGGCTTCTGGGATTTGTCAACCCAGATCTGGACTCTGTCTGGCCACATTGTCTACCAGTAACAGCAGGGACACATCTTGAAGTGGATATTTTTTCTCTTTTTCTTTCTTTCTTTCTCTCTTTTCTTGTTTTTTGTTGTTGTTATTTTTCTTGATTGTTCTTGTTTTTATGAGTGTGAACATGGTTCCCAGGTTTTTGTTGTTCTGCTGTCTTTTTGCTTTTATTTCTTCCTTCTCTCCTTTCCTCCTGTCTTCTTCAGCAGTTTCCCAAAGTTTGTGTGATCTTCTTTTGTTCTCCAGCCTTACTTCTAATCTCTTCCTCTTCTATTATTTCTCTATTTTCCTGCATAACCCCTTTCAAATTTTCTCCTCTGAGGTAAAATCATTTTGTTGAGGGCTTGTTTACTACATACAATTTTGTGGTTTGTTTTAGGTTTTGTTATATAACCACAAAGCTAGTTCATATAGTTAAGGTGGCAAGTTAATAGTCACCTCCACTTGTCATTCTCTAGGCTGTGTTTGATGCTATTGTTATTGCTGATTGTACCACTTTTGCCAAAGTGGCATAATTGTTTTAACAAGTCGTGTTTAATGGTATACCAAGACTGAGATTGCCTAAGGGTCATAAAAAATACTATAGGTCAGTACCTAAGAATCAGGGGTTGGGCCAAGAAATCAGCAACTTCCCATCCCCAATAAATTGAAGGGGTAGGATCTTGCAACAGGCTCAAAACCCAAAAGCTAGCTACCCCTGGAAGACACCTCTGTGAAATAGTCATTTTTCAAGGGTTCTAAAGACTAGTAATGAAGCTGCTCACCACAGGCAATTTACAAGCATCAACCCAGGAATTAAACTAAAAACAAACAAAAGAACAGAAAATGAGAAGACATTAAACAAGATGCAAACCTAGACTTCCACCAAAATAAACCCAAGGGGCAATGAGGTGGAGCAGTGTGAAAGCTGCCTGCTGGACTCTCTGAAGTGGTAACAGCATAAGTAACAAAGCAAATGAATGAGGCTCTAGAATAAATCAAGTAACAAATAATTTCTCAGATAACTATAGAGATGATGACCATAGCAAAAGACAGGCTTAGTGACTCCACAGTAGATACAGATTCTTTTTAAAAAGATTAGGAAAATGATAGAAACCATGAACACCCAATATAGGAAAGAAATGGAATCCATGAAACAGATTCAACCATATACAGGAGATTAAAAATTCCATTGAATGTATACACAGCACAGTGAGCACATGGGAGGATAGAATCTCAGATATAGAACACAGGAGGGTACTTAGTGATCTTGAAAAGAAAGATTTCTTAAAAATAGCAAGGGACCATAAGAAATCAATCCAGCAATTCCTAGATGATGCTAAGAAGAATAACATAAATTGATCAGAATCAATGAAAAAGCAGGAAATAGCATAAATGACATTTTAAAAAACCTGTGCACAGAAGTCATGGCAGAAAACCTCCCAAACAGGAAAAAAGAAGTTAACATACAAATAAGGAGGCATATAGGACTCCAATTAACCATAATCTAAAAAAACTACACAAAGGCATGTAATAGTCAAGATCCCAGAAATTCAACACAAGAGCAGAATATTAAAACCTGTTAGAGAAAAGGAACAAGTCGCCTATAAAGGAAAGCCCACCAGAATCACAGCAGACTTCTCAACACAAACCCTCAAGAGAAGGAGAGATTTGAGCGAAGTATTTCAAGTCCTAAAAGAAAACAACCTCAAACCCAGATTGATGCACCCTGCAAAATTATCTTTCAAAATTGATGGGCAAATAAGATACTTCTATGACAAAGAACAACTGAGGAAATTCATGGCCACCAAACCAGAACTCTGAAATGTTCTGATGAACATTCTAGAAAGGGATAACAAGCACTACAATTCCATGGATCCCAATAGAATGAATCCACCAGGTAGGACAAGCAATTAAATGGGGGGCGGGGGGGAGCCAACAACAGAAAAGTAAAATGACAAGGAAAAATCAATACATATCAGTTATAACAATCAATGTTAATGGTCTCAAATCACCAATCAAAACACAGATTGACACAATGGATCAAGAAGCAAGATCCAGGGCTGGGCATATAGCTCAGTGGCATAAGCACCTACTTGGCAAACACAAGGTTGTGAGTTCAATCCCCAGTACCACAAAAAAAAAAAAAAAGAAGCAAGATCCAACAATATGCTGACTATAAGAAATACATTTGTCTTAGTTATTTTTCTTTTGTTTCTGAAACAAAATACCCAATGCCCAGAATTAAGGAAGGAAAGGTTTATCTAGTTAGCTCATAGTTTGTGGAGGTTTCAGTCCATACTCAGCTGACTTCAGTACAGGGTGGCACATGGCAGAAGGGCAACAGTTCAAGGCAGCAGACCATTGCAAAATCAAAAGAGCAAAAGGGGAAGAGCAAGCCTATTTTCCTCCCTTATATTGTAAGCAGACTACCCCCCAGAGGAGGGTGCAGCCCTCATATCATCTCTGCCTTCTCCTCTTGCACAGGCTCAGGATGTTTACAAAGTGAGGATCCTGGCCTCCTGCTGAGTCACTTACTTAACCTTCTAAACTTCTCAAGTTGACACAATGTATCAACTATAATATTTAATTCAAAAAGAAATTAATAGACAAAGTCAAATAATGAAAAACCATACACCATGTGACAGGATCCTGGAAACCAAGCAGGGTAGCTATTCTATTTGCAAAGTGAATTTCAAGCCAAGACTGATTAAGAGAGACAAAAAAGGTCACTACATACTTGTAAAAAGAACAATACAAGAGACAGATATAACAATTATAAATATATATGCACAAAATACCAGTGCACTCAACTATATAAAACAAATATTAACAGACATGAAAATTCAAATACTAATACAATTGTAATGGGGTCCTAAATACACCATTCTCACAAATAGACAGATGAACTAGACAAAAAAAAAATATATTAGAACTGAAACAAACTTTTGAACAAATGGACTTAGTAGAATCTACAGTGTTCCACCCCACATCAAAATATATATTCATCTCAGCTGCACATGGGATGTTCTCCAAAATAGGTCATATACTACCTCATAGAACATGATTAAATAAACACAAAGGAATTGAAGTTATCCCATGCATATTATCAGACCATAGGGCAATGAAATTGGAAATAATGGCAAAAGAAATCACAAGAACTTCATAAATGCATGGAAATTAAATAACACCCTCCTGAACAACCAATGGATTACAGATGAAACTAGAGAAGAAATTAGTTTCTACAATTGAATGATAATGCCAATACAACATACCAGAACCTATGGGACACAATGAAAGAAGTCCTACGAGGGAAATTTATAGCAGTGATTCCCATAGCATAAAAACAGAGCAAACTCAAATAAATAACCAAATATTGAACCTCAGTCTTCTAGAAAAAGAAGAGCAGAGCTAGGCAGGGTGGCACACACCTATAATCCCAGCACTTGGGAGGCTGAGGCAGGAGGATTGCTGCAAGTTCACAGCCACCTGGGCTACATAGTGACTTCAAGGTCAACCTGGGCTACAGAGTGAAACCTGTCTCAAAAAAAGAAAAAAAGAAAGAAAAGAAAAAGAAGAGCAAGTCAAGTCCAAAGCTCATACAAGGGAGCAATTTATAAAGATCAGAGCAGAAATTAATGCAATTGAGACTAAGAAAACAATAAAAAGAATCCATGAATTGAAGAGTTGGTTCTTTCAAAGATTAAATTGACAAACTCTTAGCCAACCTTATCAAAAAAGGAAAAACGACTCAAATCCATGCAATTAGGAATGAAAAGGGTAAGATCACAACAGGTACTGTAGAAATTCAGATGATCATCAATATCTACTTTGAGAACCTGTATTTTAATAAGATAGAAAATGCAGAAGAAGTGGACAGATTCCTAGATGCATATGAATTACCAGAGCTGAATCAAAAAAATATAAAAATTCTAAAGAACCCAATATCAGGCAATGAAATTAAAAATGTAATTAAAAACCTACCAACAAAGAGAAGCCCAGGTCCTGACAGATTCACTGGTGAATTCTACAAGAAATATAGACAAGACTTACATGCTGCTACTTCTCAAAATCTTTAATGAAATTGAAAGGGAAGCAATACTCCCAAATTCACTCCAGGAAGCAAGCATTAACCTAATACCAAAACCAGACAAGATTCCAACCAGAAAAGAGCACTACAGGCCAATCTCTCTAATGAACACTGACTCAAAGATTCTCAATAAGATACTGGCAAACAGAATTCAGCAAATCATCAAGAAGATTATACACCATGACCAAGTAGGATTCACCCCAGGGATGAGGGATGGTTCAACATACACAAATCAAACCACTGTGGAAATCAGTTTGGAGATTCCTCAGAAAACTAGGTCTAGAGGTCCCATTCAACCCAGCTATCCCCCTGCTGGGTATTTTCCCAGAAGATCTGGAAACATCATATCACAGTGATGTATGTGCACCTATGTTCATAG
>NW_004955458.1:14957373-14959278 GCF_000276665.1 Chinchilla lanigera
TTCATGAGAAACCACTTTGAAGATATCAATATGTAATACAACAAGCATTGTTAATTCCCTACCACTCTGTTTGTAACTCTGTACTGTCTGTACTGTTCCTTTGCTATTTTGTAAAATGTCGACTGTCTGTTAATATTTTCCTCCTTTTATTTTTAAAATTAAAAAATTTAAAAATTTAAAAAAACAGATGTAATACACCATATTAACAGAGCCAAAGACAAAAATCACATGATCATCTCAATAGATGCAGAAAAAACACTGGACAAAGTCCAACCCCCATTGATGATTAAAAACCCTACAGAAAATTGGAAAAGATTGTCTTTATCTGACTCTGATAAAATCCATCTATGATAAACAGCCAACATCATACTAAACGGACAAAAACTGAAAGCTTTCACTCTAAAATCAGGAACAAGACAAGGATGTCCTTGGTCACCACTCTTATTCAATATAGTTCTGGAAATTTTAGGCAGAACAATTAGACAATAGAAAGAAATATAAGGAGTAAGAATAGGAAAGGAAGAAGTCAAATTATCATTATTTGTGGATGACATGATGCTCTACATAGGATACCCCAAAAACCACACCAAAAGACTTCTGGATTTAATAACCAAACTCAGTAGCATAGCTGGATACAAATCAATACTCAAAAATCAATAGCCTATCAGTGCATGAATAATAAACTCATTAAGAGAAATTAGGGAAGCAACACCTTTCACAATAGCACCCAAGAAAATGAAATATCTAGGAATCAATCTAATGAAGGAAGTAAAAGAACTCTACATTGAAAACTGCAGTACTCTGAAAAACAAAATTGAAGACAACATCATAAAATGGAAAGATATCCCTTGCTCTTGGGTTGGAAGAACCAATGTAGTGAAATTGGCCATACTCCCAAAATTGTTATACAGATTTAATGCAATCCCAATCAAAATTCCAACAGCATATTTTACAGAATCAGAGAAAATAATGCTTAAATTTGTTTGGAACCAGAAGAGACCTAAAGTAGCAAAGGTAATTCCGGGCAATAAGGACAAAGCAGGGAGCATCAGAATCCCTGAATTGAAACTGCACTACAAAGTTAATGTGATAAAAACAGCATGTACTGACAACAAAACAGACCTGAGGATCAGTTTAATAGATTAGAAGATGCAGAAACAATTCCAGACATATTCAACCACATTATTAGCAAAGGAGCCAAACACACTCACTGGAAGAAAATAGCCTCTTTAATAAGTGGTTCTGGAATAACAGGCTTTGCACATGCCAAAGATTAAAACTAGACCCGTATCTTTCACCATGCATTAAACTAAAATCAAAATGGATCAAAGATCTAAATACTAAAATAAACACTAAATCTGCTGGAAAGTAGAACAGAGAGAACTCTTAAAGACATTGGTGTAGGCAAGACTTTATGAACAAAACTCCAGTTTCACAGGAACTATCACAAAGAATCAACAACTGGTATCTCATCTTATTAAAAAGCTTTTGCACAGCATGGGAAAAATTTTGATAGCTGTTCCTCAGACAAAGGATTAATATCTAGATTACATAAAGAACTCAAAATATCAGAGCCACCATATTTAAAGACCTAATCTAAAAATGGCATCTAAAATGAATAGACACTTCTCAGAGGAAGTACAAATGGCAAATAAATACATTTTAAAAATGTTCAGCATCACTGGTCATTTGAGAGGGTGCAAATTAAAACAATGCCATGATTCCATCTCACTCCAGAAAGAATGGCTATTATCAAGAAATCAACCAGTAACAAATGCTGGCAGGTCGTGGGGAAAACTGTTGGTGAAAATGTAGACTGAGGGGCTGGGGATTTAGCTCAGCGGCAAAAGCGCCTGCCTGGCAAGCGCAAGGTCGTGAGTTCGGTTCCCGGTACCGGAGAAAAAC
>NW_004955458.1:14959378-14987977 GCF_000276665.1 Chinchilla lanigera
AAAAAAAAAAAAAAAAAAAAAAAAAAAGAAAATGTAGACTGATACACCCACTGTGGAAATCAATATGGAGATTCCTCAAAAAACTAGGACAAGAGGTAGGATTGGACCCAGCTATTCCCCTTCTTGATGTCTTCCCAAAAGAATTAAAAGCATCCTACCACAGTGATATATGCACACCCACGTTTATAGCAGCACCATTTGTAATAGCTGAATCTTGGAAAGAGCTCAAATGTCCATCAACCGATGAATGCATAAAGACGATGCGGTTCTTTTATACAATGGAGTATAAAAGAACATAAAGAAGGATAATCTTGAGACCTTTCTAGGTAAATGGATGCAGATTTAAAGAACATAAAGAAGGATAATCTTGAGACATTTCTAGGTAAATGGATGCATCTTGAGAACATACTCTTCTTTTTTTGAGAACATACTCTTAAATGAAATAAATCTAACACACGTGTAAATACAGCATAGTTTCTCTGGTGTGAGAAACTGAAAGGGTAAATAAGGACCAAAATGTATAATAGATATTGTGAAATGGGAAGAAAATGTTCAAATGGGAAGGGGATCTGGGGGGCAGGGAGTTAAAAAATTACATAAGAAGGAAAAATGTAAACAAAGCTTTTATAAATAGAGAGGGGAAAAGGAATTGAAGGGAAAGTAGGGGAACTTGGGGGGAAATCAAGATGTATCATGTACAGGTACAAATTCCCTATGATGAATGTGATCATCATGCATACCTAAAATGTGCTAATAAACTTAATTAATTAAAAGAAACATCATTCCAACTTGCCTAGATTGCTTATTTTAAAAGATTTAAACAATCTTAACAATCTTCCAACAGCCCATCTATACATTAAAAAGAGAACACATGATTGTTATTTGTTTAAAATATTCATCTTAATGTGTATATTAATTTTAGGAAAAATTGTAGTAGTGTAGGGTATAATCTTCCCTTTTTATGTACATTTTACATAATTCCAGGTCCCCTGTAGAAGTGTGTGTTTATGACTATTTTGTATAGGATTTGGCATATGTTTTTATATTGTTTTGGAGGACTGTGGCTGTAACTTTGTCTTTCTGACATATTAATGAACATGACTATATTTTACTTGATGCTGACAGCTTGCTCAGCCCTTAATTTTTTGCCTTTTTTATTAGTACGTATTAGTTATACAGAAAAGTGGGTTTCATGGTGGCATATTCATACATGCATATAACGTACTCTGATGATTACCTTCCTTCCCCATTCCTCTACCTTCCTGATCTCCTTCCCCATCTTTAGGTCTCCCTTCTACTTTTATGTCATCTCTCTTTTCATTCTGGATTCCTTACGTGAGAGAAAGCATATGATATTTTACTTTTTATGTCTGGCTTATTTCATTTAACAAGATCTGTCCTTAACTTTAATGGCAACACAGTCACCAGAGGAAAGAATGTTCTGTTTTATGAAAGACACGATTTCTAAGGATATAACATGGCCAAAAGAAGGAACTGACTGACTGTAAAATCCAGAAACACATACTTATGACTATAGTCACAATGATAACAGGAAATGTCTAAAGAAAAAGAAGGCTAACAGATTGTAAGACGGACGATCTGCAGCTCTCTGGAGAAAATAGGTCTCAATCTGTTACTTGACAGAGAAGAAGTAAGGAGAAGTCTCTGTAGGTGGCTGCAGTTGCATTGTGTGGCACCTGTTAACAGAAGATGATTACTGCTCTGGCCGATTCACCTTCCCTACCCTCATTGCTCACCCGGGTAAGAGGCCGCTGGTGGCACAGGGAGCAAATGCCCTTGGTTTCCTCTACGCTGGGCCAAATATTTACTCTTGCCACAACCAAACATCGTCCTGGGGTCACATGTATAGACAGTTACAACTGGGTCGTTGTTCTCCTAAAGGCTCACAGTCTAGTAGGAGAGACAGACAAGAAAATTACACAGCAGCGTAAATCCTGTAATCGAGATAAGACTGGTGCTAAGGAAGCAGGTACTAAGTCTACATTTGTAGGCATAAGGAAGGCTCTCCCCACCCACCAAATAAAAAAAAGTGTGAAAGCATGGGCGGGGAGCTGCTAGGGCTGCCAAGGCAGCAGCTTCTCTCAAACATGGGCACCTTCAGCCCATCCCGCCTCCACCACCTGGAAGGGGAAAAAGAAGAGCATGCCTTCTAGGCCTTGCTCTGCAAGGAAAACTCAGGACTCCTGTGCTTTGCCTACCAAGGCCTCCCTCCCTAGTACAGTGGCCCAACTGGTGGGGACAATCTGGTTGCTCCGTTGGTGACAGATCTGACTCTCAGTGCGTTAGAGGCTTATCTGGGTGTCCCCTCAAAGCCTCATGGGAAGGTGACTGAATCATGGAGGTGTGATACTCAGTGGATTACATCACTGATGAGTTTATAGCTAAATGTGATACTGGGAGGAGATGGGTCCCTCTGGACGTGGCGTGGAAGGATGTTTCTCCCTCCTTTCTCCCTTGAGCTTTCTCTGCTTCCCGCTGCCATGCCATGAACTGTTTCTCCCCTGCCATGCCTCTCAACCACGCCACCCTACCTTGGAACCAGCCAATTACAGACTAAAACTCGACAAACCTTTCCTCCTTATGGCTGTGCGCCTGAATACGTGTGATATTTAGAAAAGCCACATTCACAACACTCACACCTTCAGAAGGAACGAGGCGGGGGCAGGCTAAGGGTTCATCTCAGCACTCATCCGTCTTGGCCTGTCCAGTTGTCCCCTTACCATGCAGCCCAGAGGAGGCTTATCCACTCTGAGATTATTATTTTTAATCTCTTTGTCTTGTGCAAAGATCAAAACTTTTAAAAATTAACTGAAAATTTGCTATCTTTGTTCCCTGGCTGTACTTCCCCTTGGGACCTAGAGACCTAGTTCTTGTTCACCACGCTTGGGATGAGACAGTGGGTGAGAGGCGGTATCCAGGGGTTCATGGGATAAAGGGAGACTACGCATTTTTAACCCTGCTACTGTTTCACCCTTCTTGCACACGTGACTTTGGTTGTCTGTCAGCTGAAGTAGCTGTGCTGACCAGAATTCAACTGAAGAAAACTCTCACCATCATAGCTGAAAAATTGAAAATGAGCTGAACAAGAAAGATTTCTGTGGGGTCCTAGAACACTAGCCGCCATTTCCAGTTTAAAAACAAATAAGAGTTCCAAAGGCCAAAATTTATATGTGTTGTATAGATGACTTTGTTAATATGCATTTGAAGTCTGAGCCTGCACATTTATAAATGCACGTGCTAATGCTTTGCGTATTGTGGTATTAAGAGTTTCCGGACCTTCGTTTCTATAATATCAGGCATAAACGACGCCCTTGCTCTCTACTTAATTTTCTATACTGGGAGTGACTGGCCGATGGCCTGAAGATCTTTTAATGATAAGAAGTCTTCGTGTGTCTTTCCACAGTGACCCTCTTCTGTGACCACAGGCACAGGAGGACATATTGAAAGCAGACCTCCAATATACAGGCCCAGTGTTCACAGCAGCTGAGGCACACAGCCCCTCCAAGCCCAAAGAGCTATCTACATGAGTACTGTCCTCACTGGGTGCTGGATGGGTGTGTGTGTGTGTGTGTGTGTGTGTGTGTGTGTGTGTGTGTGCTCTCATTTAGCACTAGGGTACTTAAGACCATAGATGTATAACTAACTCCAGCCCCGAATTCTTCTCCCTGATCACTTTATGCTTACACCTAGGTACCTATCTGAGTCCCTTACTTGGATGTATGCAAAAACACAGTACACTAACCCCCTACTTCTGCTTTTCTATCACCACATATAAAAGGTTTGCTGATGTGCTGACTCACACTCGCACATAAACACACACTCGTGTGTGCTCCTCCCTCAGCACTCCTCACCTCTGTGAAAGGCAACTCTGCTCATCCAGTTCTTTCAGTCTTTCAAGCTGGAAATCTCAGGCCCACTGTCAACTCGTCTCTTTCCAGAGGATCCAGCCATGCTTGACTCCTGTCTCCGTCATCACCGTGACCCATGCTACCATCACCCCTCACCAGGACTATTACAACAGCTGCTAATTGGCCTCCCTGCCTCCTCCATCCCTTCCCTACACACTGGCTTTCACAGAATAGAGTTCCGGAAATACAAAGTTCTATCAGGCTGCTTCTCTGCCCATAACACCCCCTGGATTCCCGCTTCACACAGAATAAAACCCGGAGAACTGACTGTAATTACAAGGCTTTCTGTGACTGCTTCTCCTTCACCTTCATGCTCTGACCTCACCACCTCTGACCTCGTGGCCCCAATCCCTTGCACTTCCACTTTGCTCTGGCTCAGACACTGGCGCACCTCAGTCACGGCAAGGAGCTTCTCTACCACCTTTCACCTCTGTTTGCCTTTGCTCTTTTCTCTGCCTGGAATGTTCTCCCTGAGGAAATCGTGAAGTTTCTCCTGAAATGTCACCTTATCAGAGACGCCCCTGAGTATTGCATATAAAAAGGCATGTATGTTCTGTCTAGTCTTCCTTATTCCCCTTGGTTAGCTTGATGTTTCCACGTAGACTTACCACCCGACATCACATCAGCTGTTTCTCCGCACTGCTCAGTACGCTTCAGGAAAACAGACTTGGACGTTTTATTCTACTCCATCTGCAGCACACAGATATTGACATATGCATTTTTAAATATTTGTTGGATAAATAAGTGAGTGGATGTAAGAGACATCAAGACATTGTGTTCCCTAAAGGCTGACTACGTAGTTGCTGGTTATAGCTGAAGCTATTGCCCTGGACGAGCCATATTCCCACCAAAAAAGCTAATGATGCTCAACCAGCATGCTGAGCATTGATGATACATCTGCACACCATGTCGTGCCATGTACCCAGCCAGAACTCCTGCACCTGGACAATTACGCGCAGCTTTACCTTTACTGTCTCAAGAAATGTGCAAAGGAAACCAAGCCGGAAGCCCCAGGGGGTGGAAGGTACTGTGCTAGAATACAGAGTTGGATGTGACAAAAGATAGACGAATATAGTACAAATCCAGAAAACAAAGATGCTGAATTTATACAGTAAGTCCAAGAAAAAAACAATGAAGAGGACTTGTTTAAAACTTGAAAGCTGTATAGCAGATAGAAAATGTATGGTCTGGGGCTGGGGATTTAGCTCAGTGGCAAAAGCACCTGCCTGGCAAGCACAAAGTCGTGAGTTCGGTTCCTGGTACCGGACAAAAAAAAAAAAAAAAAAAAAAAAAAAAAAAGAAAATGTATGGTCTATGAGACAAGCACACTTGCGATTAAACCTGTGATCCAGCTGCAAGACTTTGGACCAGCTGGCGAACCACAATGAACTAGTACCCGTAGATAAAATTAAGATAATGGTCGTCGCATGTCACAAGACGGATGGTGCAACAGAAACTGCACAACACGTGCTTATTCCCTTCCTGCGATGACGCAAGTACTGCAACAAATAAAAGGAAATTCTAAAACAAAAGCATGCTCAGTTAAGTTTTGCTATAGGTGAGAAAGAATCAGATGAACTTACATATTTTTCTCCGCTGACTTGATCTCTTTTGACCTTCCTAAGCTATACTGTGCGGTAAGAAGGGCAAATGTAATGGAACCCATTTTATACAGGAAGAAAACAAGGGTGGAGGTTTTTACGTCTTCGTACAATTCCAGTGATCCTTCCACCGCTCCACAGGGCCTCTTTATAGAATTTAAATCACCTCTCAGACGCGTTTAGTCACTTAGGAAGGATGATTAATGAGAACAAAGAGGCCTGAGGAGTTAGTCTGTCTGCGTAGTTAAGAACCGCTGCCCTCTTTCTCAGCATACCTCTCAAGACTCTTGTGAAACCGCTCGGCTGGGTATTAGCTAACCCTGACTCTCTGAAGCAAGTCTCTCTGCCCAGGGCGCGCTGCCCTTAACTGGGCATGAATGTGGCTCATCAGGGAAGCGCGCCATGAGGACTTTTCTTCTTGCCTTTGGTTTTGGAGGGTACAGTGCTGTGCATTCCCAAGGGTGGAGGGCAGACGTGGGAAGCCTGGGTCTTCAGTCACGATAATCCCAGAAACAGTTAAACCAAATTTATAACATATGTTTCCACGCCTCAAATACCCACCATTTATCCCATGACCTTCTGTCTTTAAACAAATGCCAAACAAGGAGATTCAATTATTCAGTCAGTCTAATAAAGAGTCAGTTTATGCTGAAACTTCGTGCTGAGTTTATGTAATCTTATACCGTGGTCACACTAAAAGCTTTACACAAACTTATAGCTGTAGGCAGGAGAGATCCTTACCTTTTTTTATTCTTAAACTGGTATCAAGGCAGAATTGCTACTATAAGGAGAAAAGGCTTCACAGGAGGAAAAAACAAATCATATCCTCAAAAGAGAAAAAGCCCATCACATCACACCAGGTTTTGGAACGAAAAACAACAGAGCAACAACATTCAGTCATCCACTCAATAAATATTTATTGTGCTCTTTTGAAATGGCAAGCACCATACAAGGTTTGGAAAACACAGAAAGGGGGGGTGGTCCTTGGTCTCAGGAATTCAGAGTTTTATGTGCAGATAGACACTGAACAGTCAGAGTCATTTACCACACAATGCGATAAATATTAAGAAGAATTACAAGGTACAGTGGGAATCGGAGCTGTATAACTCCTAAGTGTTGCTAAGATATATCCTCTCCACAATTAAAGTAACCAACATGTTACTTCCTGGTTTTACCACATATAGTCCCAGGTCCTGGGAAATTCTCTAGTCTCAAGCACACTAAGATGTTTCATCACCATACCGGCAATATTAAAACCACACTATCATCCCCCAGAGAGTCACACTGTTCTCCTTGCAAAGACCAAGCGCATCCTGAAAGCTACACAGGAACAGAACGACTTCACTAGAATGAACGTCCAGTGGTTGAAACAAATCACTCTTTCCTGGCTGAGGTTAGAGGGAACTCACGCATGACGCCCCTGGGCCGGGAGTGGTCTTGGGCCAGCTGTTTAACCTGATGAGCATTTGCCCGTCCATCTGCAAGCTACACAAGGTGTTGTATTAGTTGGGATAAACCAAGTTATACTGCTAAATCTTTGTGGCTTATAAGAACAAAAGTTTATTTGCATTGTCAGCCACGCGGCGCTGTGCTATTCACTTCACCCTGGGAGCCCAGCAGATGGGAGCATTCCTCATCCCAAACACTGTCTGTTCCCCAGGGAAGAAGGAAGAAGAAACATTACTCCTGCCTCCGGTAATGGTTTGCCATCTTCCAGTTCCAGCAACTCCTAAACCAATGTCAGATGATTTGAAGGGTTTGTTTGTTAAAGCAGCATAACATTATCTATGCTGACTGACGGGGATAACTTATGGCACGATGCAAAACTTAGAAAAAATAAGGTACAGTGCTTGGTACCTTCTCAGAGGATAATATGAATATTTGAAAACACACCCTTAAACATTTGTCTGTCTCCTTAGATTACTCAATAAACCACGCTGTTTAAAAAACAAAATTAGCAATGGAGTTAGGACTAAGGTCGATACCGTGAAGAAGTCAGCATTCCTGGTTCAAACTTAATGCAAACAAGTAAACTTCTCACAAAGAGACACTTCTTCCACACCCAAAGACTGCAATCTTGGCTGGGTGTAGTGGCACATGCCTGTAATCCCAGCACTCAGGAGGCTGAGGCAGGAGGATAGCTGGGAGTTTGAGGCAGACTGTGCTACATAGTTCAGGTCCAGCCTGAACCACATAGCGAGATCCTGTCTCAAAAAACAACAACAACAACGACAACAACAAAAAGACTGCAGCCTTGGTCCCACCCAGCAATCTTATGACATATAATGAGCTGCCTGTCACAGGGCCAGAAAGTAGGGTTGGCACAGCAATGCTACTCCCTGCTACTAAAAAAAATAACCCAAGGCTGCATCATCGGCACATTTTCAAATGGATTTTTTAAGCCACTGGATCATTTGGAACACATTTCCCGTGAGTTTTATAACATTTTAACTCTCTTCCCCTCCATTTCTTCGTAAGCTTCCTGCTCATGCTAAAGATAGTCGTAAACAAATTCTGTGGCTGGTGTCTCAAAAAGGAAACATATGTAAAGTCCAACCATAGTCATTTTTTTCTGAGAATGGAAGAGCTCTACTTCCTAGAGTATAATGCTCATTTGCAAAGTGCTCTGGGACAAACAGAAATGGATTGTCCGTATAAATGGCTTCTCTTTTTCAGAATCACTCAAAGGACCTTGGTGGATGGATGTAAGGTCTGCTAAGTAACCGCTGTGTTCATCAGAGGCAGAAATCGCTCACTGTAAAACTCATGCTGTAGGACACAGTCAGGTCTGATTGCAGAGCGAGGACGAGAAGGATTCTCCACTAGGAATCGTGGGGCAGGAGTTTCAACCATGGCGGGACCTTTTCATACCTAAAGTCACCCATTAAGTTCTGATGAGTACGTGCACATCATATTTCCTGTGTAACGGAACATCAAAAAGCTCTGACCTTTTAGTTAAGTACAATGACATGTTTCTCTTAGTGTGATGAACATGTGAGTCCCTTTTTAAAAATCCATAACAGTTTAAATCTATTTAGGCAATTCTCATACTGATCTTGCTTGGAAATAAGTTGTCCTACAGCACGAGTTTTACAGTGAGTGGTCTCTGCCTCTGATGAACATAGCAGTTGCTTAGCAGTGTTCTTACGTATTAAAACACATTCTCTAGGGTTCAGTTTGGCTAGTTTCACTCCTTATGATACGTGGAATGAAACTTCAGCATCATCTCCTGAGGATCTCTGGACAGGAAATTGCCCAACAATGACACTCTGGGCAGGCAGCGAGAGACCGGCTTGCACCGGATGTTCTGAAGATATGAGACGAGGGGACCCTGGAAGAGAGAGAGGGAAAGGCTCCTGAGGAGACACTGAGAGTTTCCCAGGTAGCACTCTGCCCGGGAAATAATTACCTTTCCAACCAAAGCCCGCACAGGCCTTTAAGCCCCTGCTTTGTTTGCGGGCAAAGGGCCTTCAAAGAATTCAGGCAACAGGAATTCTGAAGGACACATTCTACATGCGGTCCTCTCAGAATGCAGTCTGAGTATAAAGGACCACCAACCCGTAACGCCCACAAGGCATAAATCTGTGCGGTCCTGAAGAGGAATGGAAAGGAATTTATAGTTCCCAACACAGGGGACTCAGACTCCTAAGAATTCATAAAAGGACTTAGGAGAATCAGAAACTGTGCTCAGGGAAAAAACAAAAACCAAAAAACTAAGCAAAAAATCCCTCCTTCATTAAACACATTGGTCCCTTCAACAGGTATTTACCAAAGACCCATGATATGCAAGGTACTCTGCGAGGCCTTGGAATTAATTAGCAAGTGAGACAGCTGTGGTCCCTGCTGAACAAAACTCACATCTGGAATTAAACAGCTAATTTCAAAAATAACCTTCTAATGTATGGTAAATTATGCAAAAAAAGTATAAGATATAAGGAGAAAATACATTCAGGGACATGACTTGGTCTAAAATTCAGGAAAGGCCACCCTGATGATACGTGGTTGGAACTGAGAGCTGTTAACTGATGAGTTAAAGCTAACAAGCCGCTGGGGATATGGCTTGTGGCATAAGTGCCTGCCTGGCAAGCGCAAGGTCATGAGTTCGATCTCCGGTACCGCAAAAAAAAAGAAAAAAAACTAACAAGCCAAAAAGGTGAGGAATGTAACCGACAGATGGAACAAGAACAATACAGGTGAAGCGGAGACTGGCACTCTGGAAGGTCAAAGGGGAATCAAGGCAGCCAAGCGGCTGGAGCACAGGCACCGAGCAGGCAGAGAGGGCAAGGCCACGAAGGCTGCCCAGGTCTTGGTGCCTGAGCGGGAGGTGAGTAATGGCTAGCTGTTAAATTCTACAAGTAATGTGAATTGCCTTATAATTGAATAACATATCAAACAATACAAAATATTATGCAAAATGACATGGGAGGCTCTAGTCCTTCACAACTCTCCACTCCAATCTTATGTCAGTTAAGTGCTACAAACAGCTCCTGTAAGAAGCTGGGAGCTTCAAAAGGCCATCAGTGAAAAAGGAATCAGACACACTCACACGACACAGCCCACCAGCTCAGCACAACCGCGTAAGTTCTGCCATGACCCAGTGCCCCAGTGTCTTTTTTAAAGACAGGGTCTCACTGTGTAGCTCAGGCTGGGCTTGAACTCAGAATCTGCCTGCCTCAGCCTCCAACAGTGCCAGGATTACACCACGATGCCCGGCCAGCCCTACTCTTAAAAGAAAACCCATCACCTTATGAAGCTAAGACTTCAACTCTTCATCTTTAAAGTATAGGGAAAGACTACGCTAAGAAATCAGCTTTAGCACCCCACACATTAAACTATAAAACATGACAAAGAAAACAAGGAGATCTGATGAAATGGAGAGAAATACTGTGCCTCCGGGATGGAAGATTCAATACTGAGAAAATATCAAGTCTTCCTAAACTTATCCATAGATTCAGCGCAACTGCAATACAGCAGCCCCTTCCACCTCTGAAATGAGGTTTAACCTCAGGGTAAGCACTCTACCACTGAGCTACTCGTTCCCTAGCTTTTTAAATGTGGAAATTAACAAGACATTTCTAAAATTAAATAGGATTTTTGAGGAATCTCCACACTGATCGCCACCATGGCTGCTCCAGTCTACACCGCCACCAACATTAAAGAAGGGGTCCTTTTTCCCCACAGCCCCACTAGCATTTGTTACTGATTTCTGTATGATAGCCGTTCTCTCTGGGGTGAGATGGAGTCTCAGCATTGTTTTAATTTGCATCTCTCGAATGACCAATGATGTCGAACACCTTTCCATGCATTTATTTGTCATTTGCATTTCTTCATCTGAGAAGTGTGTGTTCATCTCAGATGCCCAGTTTTGGATTGGGTCTTTGAGTATTTTAAATTCTTGGCCTGAGTATTTTTAATTCTTTATATGTTCTAGATAGAAGTTCTTTGTCTAAGGGGCAGTTGGCTAAAATTTTTTCCCACTTCATGGGTTTTCTTTTCACCCTGTTGATGATTTCTTTTGATGCACAGAAACTTTTCAGTAAGATGAGATCCCAGATTCTTTGAAGTATTTCCCATACAGTTTGGTTTTTGTTCATGAACTCTCTGCCTACCCCTTTGTCTTCAAGACTTCCACCTACTTTCTTTTCCAGTAGATTTAGTGTTTCCATTTCAATATTTAGATTTTTGATCCATTTTAACTTTAGTTTAGTGCAACCCAAATGTCCATTAACTGGAGAATGCATAAAAAAGTTGTGGTATTTTTATACAATGGAGTACTACTCAGCTATAAAGAAAAATAAACTTGAGGTTTTTGTAGGTAAATGGATGCAACTAAAGACCATACTCATAAGTGAAATAAATCAGAATTACATGTGTAAACATCCTATTGTCTCCGTAGTGGAAGAAACTGAAAGCATTAATAATATATCCAAAAGGTACAATAGATATAGTGAAAAGGAAAGACACTGCTCAAAAGGAAAGAACAATTGGGATGGGGGAAAAGAAAAAAACGGAAGGGAAAAAATGATATGTATATATACACAAGATAGCTAAGATAGTTGTACTACCAATTTCTATGAGTTCATTGAGGGGAACAGTGTTCGTGTTGTTTGATCAATTTTCCATGCCCGTATCTGGTAATCTGAGCAACTACTTTGGAGAAACAATATGCAATATAATAACCATTGTTAATTTCCTATCATCCTTTTTTGAATTCTGTATTGCTTTTATTTTTTCCTCTCTCTTTAAAGTAAAGTAAAATTATATAAGAAAAAATATACCCGAGTCAAAACAGCCTTAAAGAAAACGATGGGCCATCTATCCCATCAAACGTCACGACAGCATTAAAGGAAAGAGGTAGTGCCGTAAGGAGAGCAAGCGGACCAGCGGATCTGAATGGAGGCCCGAGAGCAGACTCGTGGACCCGTGTTCAGACGGCACCAGTGAGCAGTGAGGAAAGGACGCTCTTTTCAATAAGGGGCTCTGGGTCACTGGACACGTATATGGAAAAATTTAAATCTTCCCACCTGCCACCAAATCAAGAAGTCATTACCAGGCAAATTGTAGATCTAAAAGTGACAAAGAATAAAAACTCTAGGATTCAAACATAAGAGAATATTTTTAGGAATTGGAGACAATTTTTTTCTAATATATGGGATTGGTAATTCTATCAGTCTTGGATATTGGCTGTGGGAGCCTAAGCAAAAGCGACTACAGCGCTAACACTGTAATAAGCCACCAACTTATTCTTTCCAGATTTGTGAACAGACAACCTGGGCCAATGGCTCAGTAGCCCAGCGCTTGCCTCACATGCATGGTCCCTGGGTTCTACTCAAAAGAAGGAAGAACAGAAAAGATTGGCAGATAGAGAAGTGGTGTATTAACTTATTAATCAGGGCTGTCGAGTTTTAAAATTTTAAATCCTGAGGCAGACATGGTAGGGCACACCTGTGACCTCAGCCCTGGGGAGGCGGAGGGAGGAGGATTGCTGTGAGTTTGAGGCCAGCCTGGGCTACACTCAATTCAGAGCCACCCTAAACTGCAAAATGAGACCCTGTCTCAAAAAAAATTTAAAAAATTTTTTTAAAAATCCTATGTTATGAACTGAATTATGTTGTCCCCTCCCACATATTCATGTATTGAAGCCCTAATACCCGTAATATCGGAATATAGCTAAAAATTTCTTAAACTAGATGCAAAACACTATCTATAAAAGAAAAAACTTGATGAATTTGACTTCATTAAAGTATAACATTTCAGCACATCAAACGATGCCACTGATACAATAAAAAAGCAAAGCACAGACTGAGAAAAGGTATTACTACATTAGCAGCCAAGAAATTCAAATCCAAAACACATAACAGACTTCTGCAAATTGAGGGAAAGAGAAAATTATCCCACTTTTTAAAAAATGGAAAAGGGACTTGGGTCAGACACCCCAAGAAAAGGGATACTCACATGGCCAAAATGCATTTGAGAAATTTCTATTACAAGAGGGAAACACAAAGTCAAACCAAATGAAATGATGCTATACAACTAACAAAAGTGCTAAAATTCGTAAGACTGATTGTATCAAACGTTATCAAGGATATGGAGAACTGAAAACTGTCATGCTTTCCTCACTGATAGGAATGTCTGACCATGTGAGGGGATCTCTTGGCGTTATCCACTAAAGTTCAACGTCCTTTCAGCAGTCCTATTCTCAAATATGCACCCAATGGAAGTCCAGTCACATATGCATCAAAAGAAAGGTTCAAGACTGTAGCAACATTGCTACTAATACCCTAAACCGAGACTAACTTACATTTACAACATTAAAGGAAATATTATAAATACAGCAATTAAAATTTTAAAACTACAGCTACATATAGAACCTGATTGAACTGCACAAGCCTAATGTTTAGGAAAAAAAGCCAGAAATAAGTATATTCTACAGTATTCTTATCTATAATTTATACAAAGTCCAAAACCTGGCGAAAGTCATCTACAAGGATAGAAAGCAATTATCCTTGCGGAGAAGTGGGTGCTGGTTGCTAGGAAAGGTACAAGGAGGAGCTTTGGGGCTACTGGTGATGTTCTACATCTTGACTAGGATAGAAGAACACTTATTTTAAGCCTGTCTGTGTACGACTAAAGGTAACACATTAAAAAAGGAGAGCAAGAGAGGGGAAGAGGGGGAGAGGGAGAGAAAAAGCCAAACACCAGGTAAAATCGAAAGCAAAACAAAACACCTGTTTTGGGAGACACCTACAAGACTCCAAAATCATGAAATCAGAAAATAAACCTTCTGAAGGTGAATTCTCCATAAAACTGAAATCACACACAGAAACAAATGCTCAACTAGAATTGCATTAATAGATGCACAGATAAGTTTAAAGATAATTGGTGTCCTCCTTGCAATCTATTACCTATTAAGTACTTACTATGTCCCTGGCACTGGGCTGAGTGTTCTAAGCATATAATTTGATTTAATTCCCATACACGATACATAAATTAACTCACGGTATCACCCTCGGTTAACAAACAGGGAAACTACATCTTAACTCAGTGATGCAAATTTCCAAGATGACACAGGTAAAGATTGGTAGAGGCGGGGTCAAACTCAGGCAAACTCGGGCTCCTAAACACCACGTTAAACTTTCTGTACAAAGACGTGGTATATTCTCATAGACTCGTATTCTTTTCCTTTCTTTCAGTAACAGTTCTGAAAGTTTTTAAATATAGATTTACATGTTTTTAACTTTTCTCTGGTATTTCATCACTGTTGATGCTATTTGAGTAGGATTCTTTCTCCATTACATTTTCTAATTGGTCACTGCTGCTGATTATGTCTACTGATTTTTTTGAAAACCTTGTAGCTGACTACTAAGTTTTAGTTGATTCCCTTGGATAGTCCAAGCAGTCAAGATGAGGCCTGTAAATGCTGCCCACTTCCCCTCTTCCTTTCCCCCGACGACCTCATTTGCCAATATTTGTGCACTTTATGGCAGGGGGAAAGTTCATCGTGCGGTGCGGCGGGGTGTCTTCACGTATTCCTGGCAGAGGGAACTCCGCTGTGAGCGCGACGTTATGGAGCAGCCTGACAGTTCCCAGGAACTGGGAGAAGTCTGCCATGCTGTAACGCAGAGCACAAACGAGGGCGGCCAAGATGGCAACTTAAAAGGGAAGATAAGGGATGCTGAAGGACAACAAGCCGTTACAAGACTTCAAGCGGGGATGCGGCATGACAAGATTTACGTTTAAGGTGAAACCCCAGGGTCAGCAGTGTGGAGCACTGACTGGGGAAGGCAGCACCGCGAAGGGGAGAGATCAGGCGTCAGCAGTGAGGCAGGCGGGGAGCCGCCCATGAAGGAGTAGAGGAAGGGCCTGAACCTGTGAGGAAGGAACACTGCATCCTTCGGCCGTCTTCCAGCTGTGATTCCGAACCGGTTCTTTCATTTCCCCACGCTTTAATTCTTACCTTTGAAATTAGAATAATAGTGGGTTCAATCCCCAGCACCCCACACACACACACACACACACACACACACACTAGAATAACAGTAAAATCTAGCATGACTGTGAAGTTTAAGGAAGATATAAATCAAACCACAATGGAGAACCACTTCCCCCTCAGTGGGGCGGCTATAGTGAAAAAACCAGAAAACTGCAGATGCTGTAAAGGACATGAGAAAACAGGAACCCTCCTACATTACCGATAAGAATATATAGGTCAGCTACAGGAGAAAATAGTTTGGTGTTCCTCAAAATGTTAAACATAGAATCACCACATGACTTAGCAGTTCTACTCCTTGGTCTCACCCAAAAGAATTAAAAGTAAGTGTTCAAATAAGTACATATGCATGTGTTCACAGCGGCACTACTCATAATGGCTAAAAGGGGGAAATAGTCCAAATGTCTACCAGTGGATGACCAGATCAATAAAACGCAGTATACACACGTAATGAAATGTTAAGTACAAAAAAGGACAAAGTACTGGTACATGCTACAAAGGGGTGAACCTCAAAGACATTATGCTAAGTGAAAGAAGCCAGACACGAAAGCTGCATATTCTGTGACTCCATTTATCACCTCCACGGCTACAGAACACAGACTCGCAGTCACAAGAGCCGTGGGGGAGGGAAATAGGAAACAGCCACTTAATAGTCATGGGATTTCCTTCCGGATGATGAAAATGTTATGGACCTGATTACAGACGACGGTCGTATGGCATTAAAAACGTACTCCACGCCACTGAAATGCTCACTTTAAAGTAGTTAATTTTACATTTCATATGAATAAAATAAATGAATACATTTTTAATTAGTGTGAATGCCTCTTCAGAGAAGGTAGATGTTATTGACTGCTGGAGTTCATCGGCCCCTGCTCACATCACCGATGAATAAAAGATGGTCTGCGTTACACACTCTGGTACCCACTCTGGTACCCACTCTGGTCAGAGCTGTCGCTGCCCAGGCACCAGCAGCCTCAGTTCTGAGCAGTGCGATCTCCTGATGCTGTCAGCATCTTTAACCAGTTGACGGCTGCGCTGTAGCCTTTCTTTTCTTTGTCCTCCCACAATCCCCCTGAACACTCAGATGTGCGTTGTTGCAGAGGCCTTTTCAAGGCGGTTCTTCCCTCTCTGAGTTGCTGAATCTTCTCTGGATGTGATGTCTCTTTGCAAGTCCCCACTTACCACATGTGAAGGTGGGACGCGCTCTTATGTCTCGACTGTAAACGCCACGAGGTCAGAAATCGCGCTGCGTTTGTTCACCACTGTACCCAGCACACGGTATAATAACAGCCAAATTTAGGAGTCCAGATCTTAGTTTAAATCTATTCACTGTTTTGAGTGTTTGTGAATGTAACAGCACTTGAACAAAAAGTCAGATAAATAAATTATCTTTTAATTTTAACTTTGAAACAATACTGTGTGCATAAGAAAAAAATTAATTAGGACCTCGCTAACACTTCTCTTAAACTGCCGCTCTCCTCTGGAGGCCAGATATTACCACGAGGCCCGTGCCCACGCATGAAACAGAACCCTTCTTAACCTCTGCCACCTGCAGGTCTTCCCTGGGGCTCCTTGACTGCTTAAAGGTAAAAACTCAAGAATAGTAATTCAACAGAACGTGAAAAGTGAAATAACATTTTCATTTATATATTTCTGCTCAGCAACCAAATCACTTTATCAGTTGCCTTAAGAAAAGACAAAGCATTAAACACCGTCTCACTTCAGGGGTTTTTTGGGTTTTTTTTCCTTTTATTCAAGTGACTCACTGTTATCAAATTACTGACTTCCCAAGAAGTGTTGCAGTACTGGAAGCTAAGATTGGACCTTTTTATTGCTTTACATAAGCAAGGCCTTAATCTAGCCTTAAGGCTCAAAAAAAAAGACTTCACAGGTAATAATTACAGACAAGTGGCGTCTCAAAAGAAAAGCTGTTTTGACACTTTAAGAACCACCGTGCGTAGGTGCCTCCTCTGTGTCAAGGCTGAGATGTGGGAAGAATGCTAATTTATTAGTCAGAGAGTTTGGGCTTTGAGTCGTAGCTCTGCCACTTACTATGCGAGCTTAAGCAAGTTTTTAAACATCTCTGAATATCAGCTTACTAAGCTTAAAATATGGAAATGACAGTTACCTCATAGAACTGCAGCATGGTTGAAATATTAGTGTACTTAAAGACTGCCTGCTCATATTAATCCCTCAATTAACGGTCGTTATCATTCCATTTGCCCCTTGTTCACACACATGTACCAAAGCACCTCCTCGTCTGACTTTCTGACTTATTTAATAACCGAGAAAGAAAAAAGCACTAACTGTATAATGTATAGTAAGCATGCAAACAGCTTTCAAAATCTCAATCTGTATGAATTGTTAAATCAAATAGGTTTACATTAATTTTAACCACATTACCAAATGTTACCCAATTTTTACCATTTTTCTCGCCACACCCATATTTTCCTATCACATATACTCCATATTTTAGTAACGTTATGGATCCCCACGTGAAACTAAAGCAGATGGCATAATGAGCACGAGGGGTACATGCTGGGAACGCTCTCTGATCCCTAGGAGCCCCAGAAATGATTTCCATAACAAAATGAGCCTGAGTACACTTGACCAGTTTTAGGTAAGGCTGACTGTGTTCAAGGTACCGGGGAAACACAAGGACAAAGAGTCTGCAGTCTGTGCCCTCACACAGCTCTGGCTTCTAAGAGCCGGACACAGCCAGCCCTGCGGCAGATCCCACTGTTCAAACCCACCTCACCCCAGCACGGCCTGCTCGGCCATCTCACGGAAACGGGTTCCGACAAAATACTCTGAAACACTACAGGTAATTTTCTAGACTCTTTAGACAAGTAACCTTGCTCTAAAAGATAACAAAACAAAACGAAAGTTTTCCAAATTACCTCTTGTGCCTCTCTCTGTTGTCTGAATTCCCCAGGCAATTATTCAATTACCCTTTCCTATGTGGATGCCGTGGCTGTGTATGAGACCACGACAGAGAAACTGTGGCAAGATTATTTGTAAGCTAAGGTTTTTCCTATTTCACACCAACCACGATGACATTTAAGCAACTCAAGGGAAGCACGCTGTGCTAGTTAGGCCACACCAAGAGTTTTTACATGGTACACTAGGTAAATTCCACGTGAAATTATTTTCCCAAAAAACAAAACATTCACAAAGATGCCCTTGACTGCTTTTCTCTCGTTTGCATCTCAGAGGCTAATCCAAAAGCCGACATTATAAACAATACCAGCGCACCGTGAGCCAAACACTGGCAAGGGAGTGCCGCTGTCCCTGCTCGGTGCCCTGTGGGAGGAGAAGGAAGAGTGCTTCGTTTCCGCTGCCCCTCTAGAGAACTATTTATTGTCCAGCATGCTAATGAAAGCCCCAGTGACTTTAAAAAGTTCATGTTCCTTTCAAACTGTCTCATTTTTACCCAGGGAATAATTCAGGATGTATACATGTGTTTTCACACACATACACCCGGCTCACGCATTTATCTCATTAGGATGAAAGCAAGAAAGAAATTCCACAGCCTGTATTTGTTTTGGATCTCGCGTTATATAAGCCAAAGTTGAAGACTTTGCAGGGTACCGAAGTGCCACCAAGAATGTCTTTAGGAAAGTGATACATCAAATTTTGGAGATAATTACAGTCTACAAAAAAATCGCACATTCCTCTTTAAAAACTCAAAGTGTATACCAAAAAGTGAAATAAATAAAACAGGTAATATAATCTGAAATAAGTTTGAATGTCAGTTTTGTCCACTTCTATGACTGAAGTGACAGTGTAATTATTACTCACATGTGCGCGCCACAGTTCCAAGGCCCCTTTCCTTTCCGGGGTGCACGCGGGCTTCCTGTCTCCCGTGAGGCTCTGACTGGTGGCCGAGCTCGGGCACACTTGCCTGTGCTCCTTATCTTAGCACCCTCAAGTGGGCCTGGGATGAATTCTGTAAAACAGCCGGAGTTTTGATCATCGTCCTACAGGTAAGAAAACTGAGTCCCACCGATTTCAAGGCAGAGCCAGGAATCATTCCTCTCACAGGATCACAAAGCTCAGACTTGGGCTACAGTCATGGGGAAGAGGGCCTTCGCCGGAAGCTCTCTTCCACTTTAACACCGCGTCTACGGAACATTAAGAAAGTAGAGGGATGAGCAATTGTTTGTTGATTACTGAGCCTCGGTGCCCGAGCGCTGCCTGCAAGCCGAGCTCTTCCTCTCATCCTAACCTTGCCTTGTGACAGGATGAACCATGATTGTCACCTTCTACCCAGTTTTTACAAATAAGCGCCTGAGACTCAAGAAGTTCAGTAAGTGACCCAAGTCACACAACTAGATCAAGGCAGAGCCAGGCTCTGGACCCAGGTAGTCTGACTCACGAGCCTACTTGCTTCAGCGCCACACAAGCTGCCTAACCCAAGCCCTTTCCCTCACTCACCCTATTCATTAGGTATTTATTTAGGAGGGGACGTGCAGGCTACCTGAGGAACACCGCTCGTCTTATCTTAGTAACTACTGAATTCTCTCTTTGTTCTTGATACGTATAAACATACTCTAAAAGCTTTTTCAGGCCCGGGTTGAAATTCTGGTCTAGCTGCTTAGCAGGTGAACGGCTTCGTTCACAATACTGAGCCTCTGTGAACCTGAGTTTCCCCACTTGACAAAAAGAATTGCCAGGACTCAACCAGCAGGAGAGCTGCACCTCATGTGAAAGCTGCATAATGTAAAGCTCCTCATAAGGAACCTAGTACACAGAAGTCACTCAACAAATATCAAACCCAGGCCCTTCCTTCACCCTAGTTTTAAATACAGGTATAAATCAAACACACACTCAACACACAAAAAAAATCTTCACTCAGTCACTCACTCAGTCATGCACCTCAAAATGTTGACCTTTTTGAATCTTTCCAGTGAAAAGAGATTTGAAGATGACAATATCCCCAAATTCTTTCCTTTTGTTCTATACCTGGATAGCAACAGTCCCTTGAATATTTCGATTGGTTTGTACAAGTGTATGAATTTATCCATATTTTAAATGTAGTACCCTATGTATAATAGATGTGCTTCTCAATTGCACAAACATCTGTTAAGAGTGCACACCCTTTCCCAACCACCCCTACCCACAAGCAGTTCCTTGCTTATTAAGTAAACAAACACATGAATAGCTAAGACACAGTGCGATGATGGTGCCATAACAGAGGCAAATATTAAGGTCCATGGGAGCAATTAATTTCACTTGAGGTGTCTCATGGAGGTGTCAGGGACTAGTTCACAGAGGAGGTGACATTTGAGTTCAGCCACAACGGATGAGTCAGTTTCTCCAAGATCTGATGAGCATTCCAACATCAGAGTCAAATTACGAGGAGAATGTCTCTTTAAAAATGCCACATCAGAGAGACTTCTCTCCTTTTGCTTGTTCGGTATTACTGAAGACAAAACAGTCATGATGGTTTTCAGGTTAACCCACTAGAGTGACTCAATGACGGTTTGACAAAGCAAATGTGCAGTATATAACTCTCTCAGAGCCGCCATTGTGTAGCACTTAGGATTCCGAACAATGCAAGTTTCTCCTCTGAGGACTCATATATAATGGATGGATGTTACATTAAAGATTATTGAAGATTGTAAGCCTTTTCTGCATATGTAAGACTGGTAGCTTTTAAAATATTGATGCATTTGTGCAAGTTACTTGACTTGAATTTTACAATAAACTCAGGAAAGAAAATGTCAGATTTGGACAAATTTTAAATTAACCCTTGCCTTACGCACTTTCACGTCCATTAGACCAACACCCGTGGCCTGCAGCGTTCAGGGAGAAAGGCTTATTCTGGGTCTCGGTTGCAGTGGTGTCAGTCCATGGTCCACTGGCTCCGAGGCAGAATGGCACGGACAAGGGCATCACACAGGAAAACCTGCTCGCCTCATGGCATCCTGGAAGCAGAAAGCGAAGGGAGGAGGCAGAAAGGGACACACGCCCTTCCCGGTCCTGACACGCACAACCAACCAGACCCCACCTCCTGACAGCAAGTCAGCCATAATGCCATCATCACAGCCAATCACTTTCCAAACACACAAAGCTTTGGAGCCATTTTAGATCTAAATCATAACAACTTTCTTTTAAAAAAAAATACTTAGGAACCTGAGTGTAGTGGCTCATGCCTATAATCCCAGCACTTAGAAAGCTGAAGCAAGAGGATGGCTGCGAGTTCGAGGCCAGCCTGGGCTACATAGCGAGACCCTGTCTCAAACCCCTCCCCCAAAAACTCCTTAGAACAGATGCTACTTGGATATTAACTGCATCAGCTGACCTACACAGCCCTCCTTGGAATTCAAGTATGAGAGCGAAGGATGTGGAAACAGAATGGCAGCGAAGACTTGCGGAAATGTCCCAAGGTTTAACTATTTGGGACTTGTTCTGTGTGGAACCCATGTTTCCCGAATTTTTTTGTCCCCAATCACTCTTTCTACACATATCTTCCATAAATAACCCTGATCACTATTCACATGGCCCCTGATATTCTCTCTTCGGTGGCTTCTATCCTTTGTAGCCACCGCGTCCAGAGACACTGCCGTCTCCCGCCATCGCTAAGGACACAGAGCTATCAGAGTGACAATGCTTCCCAGTGTCGTGTTGCACAGCTGGAAAAATGTCCTTCCTGCCTCCTTTCTCGCCATATTCTCCCTCACAGAGAGAGGACCACAGCAGATGTCCTTGTGCCCCAGTGACAGACATTGTCAGAACGACTTTCACTCACTACTTTCCTGTCTCATATGTCAGTCACTCAGTCACTCGATGTCAGTCATTAAGCAAGAGACAACCTGAGTGACAGCCACAAATCCCCCCTGCACCTGCCACTGCAGTAACCAAAGCTTTATCTCTGGGTCCAGCTTCTTATGGCTAGGAGCCTATCCCTCTAGACAAGTAACCTAAGAAACCTTGGGACCACCATAGAAACACCCTGTGATAACGCCCTGCCAACTAATCTGTACTTCAGAGACACACCTGGCTGGAGACCACCGTATTCTTGATCTAGTCCTGCTTGCTTCAGTTACGTGGTAAGAATAGCATAACCCTGATAACAAATCTTGGTGGACGCTAATGTTCATTTTTATTTGGTTAAAGATGAGTGAATGAGAGTTCCATTAAAGCCATAAATGTCCCCAATGGAAGTTTGTTAGATATGGTCCATCTCTATATATGTAGCTCACTTTTTGCTTTCAAACATTTTGTCCATTTTCCTTAAGAATAGCAACAGCTAATACTGATACTACATTTCACAAAGCCTTTTCCATATATGTTCCTTAATTTAGGCGCTCTAGTGCTTTGAAAAAGCTACTATAGTGTATCCACTTCTTTAGAAGCTTAAGCAGTCCCTCCCACCCATCCTCACCCCATATTTTTGTGCTAAATTTTACTGACTGTTAAATCTATACCTAAGTCATCACTTTCTCCAGGAACACTCGCCGGATCCCACTGGCCTTGCCAGGCAGGTCACGTTCTCTCTTCCAGGACCGCCAGGGAGTCTGTAAATCCTAGGGGACCCAGGGCAGCCTGGAGCCCCCAGACCACTTCCCTCAAGCCCTGAGTTAATCCGTCCATCCTCCCCAGTGCCGCATATGAGTGACAGAACTTCCACATGTGCCCGGGTATGAAAAGGGCAACGATGTGCCACTCACTGCCAGCATGGGTTTGTGACGTATATCCTACCTGTGCAACTTTGAGCAATTACAGAAATCTCACTGGGTGTCAGTCTCCTCATCTGGAAAATGGGAATAACATTAGTGAGTGCTCACAGAGCATTTAATACCATGTAGGTTTTCTCATTTTATTTTTGCAAGACTGTAAGTTAAGGTAAGTACTCTTTTTTCTTCCTTTTTCTTTAATCATACAGACAGGAGGCAAGTACATGGAGGTAAAAACCACACAAATAGCAAGCGGTCTGGTTTGATACTCACAACCGTAATCTAAGCGCCATGATTCAAACTCAAGGCCACGTTTGTATTTACTACACCACATAACTGAACCTCCTTCATAGGGCTGTCATATGGATAAATAATGTATATTGTATGATGCTTTCGCCATCCCAAAATTATAACTGAGGACCAAAACCACTAAGTACTCCAGCCATGGCCCGGCAGGGTCTGCTGAGGAGTACCACCTACTGCCCTCTCCACCACGCCGACAGCCCCAGCCGTATACAGAACTGTCATGCCCGCCTCTGTGCAACCAAGCAGAGAGAAGAGATGATGTTGTTGCTGCTGCGCTGCTGAGGGAGGGATACGGTGCCATAGGCGCTGTCATTTTTTTTGTATTGAGAATTGAGCCCAGAGCCTCACATGTGCTCGACCAGTGCTCCACCGCTGAGCTGCATCCCCAGCCACAGTAACTCTCCCAGGAGGACGGCTTCTGCAGTCGCGATGGCCCCACTCATTCTGACCTCAGAAGGTGACTGGAACGAGAGCTGCCTTTGGCTGTGACTACCACTGGCTGATGGGCAGAGACACTCGTGTCCACGTCCTGCAGCTGATGCCAGGCAGGGGGAGGGAGGTCAGCTAGAGAAGACCCCTGCGGAGTCACCAGTGCTTAGGGAGGCTGCACAGGGTGAGCCCTCCTCGCTGCAGCTGATTGAAGCCCAGACTCTCCTGTGAAATACAGGGATTCTGATGCTTTATTCATGATACTATCATGAAAACCAAATGAAATAATGTGCATAAGGCTCGTCACAGAGCACGGTGCGGTGAACGTTCGCTCGCTTGCCACACTATTGCTACGCGGTGTTTAAAGCTTGGGTAAATACTTCGAGTGTGGGAGGAGACGGGTGGCTTTTCAGAATGTCAGATTCAACCTAAAAAGGGAATTCTATGTTTGCAGAACTCTATCTCTCTGGATTACCAGGCAGCTCTGAAATGTACTAACCTTTTCAGTCATTTGTGAGCACGAGTGTAAGAAGACATTTTTGAATAATCAAAAAACCTTCTCCTTCTGGCAGCCAAATAAAAGGAGGCCAGGTGTTCAGGATTAAAAAGGCATTACCCCCATTTCTGACTTTCTGGGGATGGTGTCAAGTATTTGCTCTTTCATAATATGTGCCATTTATAGAGTAGAAAGGGAGGAGAGGAATATGCACAGTGGTGATAAAGGAACTTCAGGAAAAACGGGGTTAGTCGTAAACAGGGATAGACAGCAGCAGAAAGATAATACAGGAAAGTAGTGTCATTCACCAGTTAACAGTCTTCCCTTCCCTCTCCCAAAAATAGGCCTTCTTCTTGCCCACAGTGAATTGAATGAACACTATCTAGGGTCCCATATCATCATCTGTCTATTTGGAGGAACCTCTACACACGTTTTTGTCACCAAATTAGGCTGGCCTTTCAAAACTAGATTCGCAGCCCCTACATTCCCAGAACTGTTTCCAAGAAAAATGTCCACATCTACACTCTCAAGTTTGCATTTTTAATTAGCACAATAAGGATATTTTACAATAACAATGTGAATACATAATGCTCAGTTTGTCACCCATGCATAAAAGGCAAAAGTGGCTATTTTCTTGAAGTAAAACTAAAATAATTTCCGTTAATAATACTAATAACTTCCGTTTGGATGGGCGCTCTCTCTGCCAGGCACCATGGTAAACTCTGAACATTCGTGGGACCCTTTCTGCAGCTGAGGCCGCTGGGGTTTGAGAGGCTCAATAACTGGATCCGGGGCCAGAGAGCTAATGTGGAATTAGGAATCAAGCCCAGGCCCACCCCCAAATGCTGAACTCTGAACTCTGCCCTGTTATCTGCTTTCAAAGCTCTCACTGCCTGTCACTTCACTACCCAGGCTGCTCTCTTACACCAAGTAAAGGAAGAAAACCAGGCCAAGAGAATCTCAGGGACTAATGCACAGCACCAGCTGTTGTGCAGAAGAGGATTGTGTTGCAGAGAAGTCCTTCAGTCTTTGAACACAACCAGCTCATGGTGCACTGAAGCCGTTCTAAGGCTCAAGTATTACTTTGGAAAGGCCTCTGTAATTTCAGAGTTTAATAATATGAAATTAAACCCAGAATCCTCAAACAAACCCATTTCAAAACTACAATACCCCTGGAAATGAGCACTTCCATTAGATCTGAGATCATTACGTATCCATCTCTGTGTAGAGGAAATAGATGCTTTTATGCTGGAACAAATACAAAACATCAGTGCATTTTCATCCAGTACAATTTCCTAAACTCCTTTTATCCAATTTCCCAATTTTGTCAGATACTTGAAACTGAAATGAAACTCCCTCTCAGCCCAGTTTCTTGTTCACCTTAACTCTGCAACAGAATTATTCTTAGGTTTTACCATTGACCTATTTCTTAGACAGGATTTGGGTTTCATGATTTCAGCACAGGGTCAAAAAATATAAAGACGTGACAGAAGCAGACTTTTTTCATAACTCTGCATCTTTACACCATTCGTGCTCAAAACGTGAGTGTACACATTATAAGAGCGTGTCAGTACTTACTAGAGAAACAGATCTATAGCGCAAGACATACAAACATACAAGAATCTACACATTTGGCTTACAATGCCCCCTCCCCGGAGTCAGATGAGGAAGACTGCAGAGGGTCTTCTGCACACTGGAGACTGAAGGATTCGGTTGAAGGTCTGGGGCTCGCGGCAGCGTCCCATGCAAGTCCACACCAGGAGGCTGATGGTCTGCACCGGAAGCCAGGAGATGACATCCAAGGTGAAGGTTAAGACAGGAACTTCTCTGAAGAAGCAGAAGCAGATCTGTCCTTCATTTTGCCTTTGTACCATCCAGGTGACAAGCTTACCTAGGGTGGCCTTCTACACCCTACTGTGCAGAATTGCTGAGCCCACTTAGTTAAGTTTCTCTTCCCAAGTTGACACAATTGATCAACCATCACAAACAGCAATAAATAAACAATTACAATCTACGAAGAATAGCTACTGATACTTAGGCAATGAGAAATATCTCTAGACACTATAGGCAAAGATATTTGCAACAATTAAAGAGATCAAGTGACTTAAACATAAAAGAAATATTTCTCCAGTCATATGATGAAGGTTGCAAATGCAACAATTTGGAAAAGTTTCATATCTTTTGAGCACAAGGGAATGTTTTCAGCCCTTAACCTAGTATTTTTAAAAAATCCTCAGTTAAATGTATTTACTGTTTACATATGCAGTTACTACTTAGGAAACATTCTATAAAATGCCACTGGGATACTAAAATAAGGAAGAAATACATGAATCTTTATTTTTGAGAAACTTTCAGTCTTGCAAAGAAGGTGAAAAATATGCTTGCACACTGTCGTGTAAAGAAGAATACGCAAAAAATGCCTGAAAGCAAGCTGCACAGCGCCATGGGAGCTCAGAGCAGGGCAGGCTCACGTCCGCGTGAGCAGAACAGAGGATGGTGGCCAGGACATTTCAGGTTCACGAAATGCCTCAGAAAAGGTAACGCCAGATTCCACCGGGAGATACAACTGGAATGTTGGCCTGAAGCGACCTTGTAGAGAAACAATGGTCTCTCGGACAACTCTCTCAGCCCTCCTCATCCACGATTTTATTACAGGTCAGAACACATGTGCAGCAGCCAATTAGAAAGGAGGAATTAGCATCCAGGGAAAGCTGAGAATAAAAGTACAGCTACAGTATCTGGAGTACGAGAGTAAGACCTGGGAGTCAGGAACTTGCCAAGTAAACCTTACTGACTGCTGAATACACTAATGATATCACTTTGTTGTATCCTCATAATATTCTGCAGAGTTGGCATCGTGGATATTTTTCTATCAGCAAACCAAGCCACAAATGTTAAGGAAAGTATAAACCATGTCCCAGAAGCTCAGTGATTTTCAAGATTTCAACAGTGTCACGTTTCCAAGCAGACCAAAACGAATGAAGATAAAGAAAATATTGCGCACCCTGAGGAGGAAGAAGAGGTCCCTAAGTATTTTCAGGATAATGGTCTTTGGAACATTGCAGCGGGAAAGTGGAGAGTAAGAAACGGAGATGCTAAAGGAGCAAAGACTGTTTCAGCAGAAGTTGAGCAATCAAAGCAAAGCGAAAGATGAAATGCTACTTCAAGACAGCACATGTTTGAGGAGAAAATGGTCTGCTCTATTTCTTGTTCTGAAGGTGGAAAGGAGCCAAGCACATTGGTAGACACAGGGAAAGGGGCTACGGAGGCAAAGAGCAGCAAGCACCAAGGACCACTGGGGCAGAGAGACCTTGGGGCCCGGATGACCAGCTCTTTGCCTTCTCTCTGCTTGTTTTGCTTTCTGAGCTCTGGCTGAAGGAAAGGTTCTAGGGCCGATCAATGGCCAGACAGCTGATGTAATCACTGATACATGGTACTAAATAATGAATGAATGTTATTTCTTTTATGTCTTCTTAAATAGCCCTTTATAAAAGGACCATTGGAAAAAAACCAACTCCTCTTTCCAAATTTTATTTTTAAAATGCATAATTAATACAGAAAAGTATCACCGTGCAGTAAAAACCAACATTCATCTCATTCTCCTAATAGAGAACTATGAAGAAGAAAAAGAGGGAAAATGTTATTAAAGATAAAACGGTTTTCTACTGGGCCTCAAAGGGGACCAGGAGTTACCTATATCCACATTAAACTTTCAGATGTCATAAGAATTTAACATATGCCAGCCCCATGCTAAGCACTTCTTTATAGCATCTTACTGAATTCTTATAACCCCCTTGAGATACATGCTATTAACATTTTGTCAAAGAAAATAATGCTTAGAGAAGCTATCTTTTCAAGAACTGCCTATCCTACTATTCTATACAGGTTCTCATAAAGCAAACAATTATTCTGAAGTTAGCAACGTTCTAGGAAGCCAGGTGAAGTGTCTGTTTTTACCCCTATCACAGATGCAAGTGTAAGGCCAGAAAATCAGCCATAAGATGCTGGGGTCTAGGTTTTCCAACCAATATGCTCTGACCTACCAAATTTTTAGAAAGTCAAGTCAAGGGAAGTCTCCTTAATTTAAAAATGGTTTTACAGGATCATGCAGCATATCTAGCAAGTACATAAGCTAACTGCCCAATTCTCTGAAAGAATAAAGTATAGGGTATAAATTTCCAAGGATGAACATATTGCCTTTAGCATGTAAGCTTAGTACTAAAGTTAAAAAATCTTCTCTGACAAAATTGAATGCTGGTTCTGAGACACTAAAGTGAGAATGAAATGTTAGGTACTTCTTTTCCTACAAGAGTCAGTAGTTGATGTTCTAAAGAGAAGCGTGTGTTTGTCCTGAAGTGCAATTCACTAGTAACTTCCAAGGACACACAGACTTAGGCCTTTAAAAACCCTAGCTCATCAGTTCTCAGAATTTAAAGTAATAACTAGGATAATCAGATATGATAAAACACCTTTCAGCAAACCCATGTCATTGTCCATTTAGCACAAGGGAAAGATGTAACAAAACATGCAGGAGCTGTTCTACTTGTTCTGATCTGAGCACTGTTCCTAACTCACTCGTGTGAGTTAGTTGCGGATTTTCATACGCACTCTGTGTCTCTCCCCTCCTCTCCTCTCCCCTCCTCTCCTCTCCTCTCCCCTCCTCTCC
>NW_004955458.1:14989839-14995554 GCF_000276665.1 Chinchilla lanigera
TCTTCTCCCTCCCTCCCTCCTCCTCTTCCTCCCTTCCTCCTCCTCTTCCTCTTGGTCCTCTCCCACTCTCCTGGACTTGCCAGCTGGACTCTCTGCGCCATTTGCAAAGTGGTGACAAATGACGCTATAGGAATTTCAAGCTGCAATAACAAAGCACTAAACCAAGTATGGAGCTCCTGAAGGACAGACCTCTGCACATGCACCAGGCACAAGCCCCAGAAAGCAGCCGTATTCTCTGTACCTTTGCTAAGTCATTTATTTTTTAGAATATCTTCTTTAACTCTGCTTTGTCCAGGAAAAAGTATAAGGTAACTGCCTTTCTGTGGAAAGCACTTGAGATTCGGCATGTTATAGGAAAGCCAATTTCTCGTTTTAAGTCAGATGTTTACGGTGTCATTTAACACCACTGCTTTCCCGGAGTCTTAGAAAAACCAGATCACCTGAGTCCATACAGATTGCTTCCCTCCAGCGAGAAGCACAGAATCTTTTCCTGGTGTGCGAACTGCCTCTGACTCCTCTCAGCAGGGGCGGAGCCGCCGTGAAGCTTAAAGCTCCTGGGCAATTTTCTTTACCCTCACCCGAGAGCAACAATTCTCCATTAGCAACTCCAGTTCCTCATACTCATTGAGGAAATAAATTTTTCAAAGTGCCTTTTCCCTTGTGGTTTGTCTCATTGATTCCTAGATCATTCCAGGATACTCAAAGCTAAAGTCTTCTCACATTAGTTTTGTATCTACATTAGGTTATGAACGCTAACATCTGCTGAGTACGGAGAAGGGCCAAACCTCCTTTCTCTTTTTTTTTTTTTTTTTGGTTTTTCTCCGGTACCGGGAACCGAACTCACGACCTTGCCCTTGGCAGGCAGGCGCTTTTGCAAACCTCCTTTCTCAATGAAAAGTCTTGTTCATGTCAGGTTCGGTTACTGAATAAACAAGTAATACGTAAGTGTATGTCTCTTATTTTAAAAACGCATACTGTCTTCAGGTAGTGTAGCCCCCGTGTCCTTCTTATGGGGCTACAGCACAGAGAGCACTAACTCATCGACGCCTCGTGCGCTCTGAACCCTCTCTGAACCGACAGAAGGGAGCTATCACTTATTCAGTGTGCTTGCTCCATTATTGTACCCTAGGCCTGCTCTCCGAAACTCTAAGAACTGTTTTGAAGAAAGGTAGCCACGGCCTTTGTGGCTATTGACAAATATCGGTAAAACAGCAATAGCTCCTGAAATGCCCTCGTCTTCTCGTGTTTCTGTTTATCAGCCTGTGGGTTTGAGCCGCGGTCAGGTAGGCCAAAGCCAGGCAGCCCTGCAGGCCAGACCATGGATGAAGGCCAGGTATCAGTTACCGAAGCAAAAAGAATACAGAACCCTGAGTCCAACAGTAGATCAAAACTAAGAGCATGAGCAGATAAGAGTCCCGCTCAAGGCAGAGCAAGCCCCAGCTGCAGGGCACATATTCGGGCAGTGGTGCGCAGATAAGCAACAGAAAGCAGGAGAGCCTGTGGTCCCCGGCACATGCGCCGCACCCCTACGCACGCAGAACTTGTCCGCCTTGATCATCCCCAACCCGGAGGCGAGGCTGAGGAAGCCAGTGTTTGCATTTAAAGAGAAGCTATTACTCAGACTGAAAAAACAAGTCCCGAGCCATGAGAATTGAGGAACTGGAACACGGACTGAGCGCGACGCTGCGCCAGTGCTTTCCGCGGGCCCCTGCTGAGGTACAAGGTCAGCCCCAGCAGCTGGGCTTGAGTGACAGTGTGTCCTGGAGTGAACGCACGTCGGCTTCCTTGCTAAACTTTAAGAAAGTTTGTAAGGTAGCTGTTAAATATTGACATTATTAAACTATATGAACTTATAATTAAATATTTGTATTAAAAACAGAATCATAACCACTCACAACTCGTTGCTTCCTAGTTATTCGCTACATTTCAGTTATCTGTGCCCTTGAGTCATTTAACGAAGACTGTAACTGTATGATGGGAACGTTCATAATTTCGGCACCGCACGTCCCCTCCTACTTCCACATTCAGGAATGCCGCATGGACAGCTTCAAACTGGCCTTGACAGAAATAGATACACCATGGAATTTTAAAAAAACTACATCTCTCTCCTGTCTAATTGCTCTGGCTAGTGGTTCCAGAACTATATTGAACAGGAGTGGTGACAGCGGACATCCTTGTCTTGTTCCCGATCTTAAAGTAAAACCTTTCAGTTTTTGTCCATTTAGAAGGATGTTGGCTGTTGGATTGTCATAGATGGCTTTGATCAGGTTAAGGTAGAGGCCATCTATTCCTATTTTCTGTAGAGTTTTTACCATAAATACATGCTTCTTTGCTGAAAGAAACTGTCAATGAGTCCTTGATGGATCAGTATTGCATGTCTCTATCTGTTTTCATGAGAAACCACTTTGAAGACATCAATATGTAATACAACAAGCATTGTTAATTTCCTACCACTTTGCTTGTAACTCCGTATTGTCTGTACTATTCTTTTGCTATTTTGTAAAAGGTTGTCTGTTAATGTTTTCCTCCTTTTATTTTTAAAATAAATAAATAACTACATATTAGGAGAGGAGGAAGGGTGTAGTTGTTAAACACGTAGCAGCACTGATTAGTGACCTCGGACTGTACTCTCATTCAGAGGCAACCCGTTATTCAGGGTAAAACAGTCTCTATAAATGGTATCAGGAGGAAATGCAGCACATGAGAACTGAGGAACTGGATACAGAGATTGAGCAGATATTAAGAGAGTCAACGCTGATTAATGACCTGAGTTATAGCACTGTAGCACTGGAAGGTCTCATACCAGTAGATGTGGTAGTATTCTTACATGGCTTTGTGGCTGCTATTTGTAGCAGCTTTCTCAATCTGATCCCATCTACCTCTATGGCCTTAGCCCATACAGTCCATTTCCTGGCCCCACCTAATTTCTTTTTTTTTTTTTTTTTTTGGTCTTTTTTGAGACAGGGTCTCACTATGCAGTTCAGTCTGGCTTTGAGCTCACTTTGTAGCCCAGGCTGGTCTCGAACTCACAACAATCCTCCTGCCTCAGCCTCCTGAGTGCAGGTATTACAGGTGTGTGCCACCACACCCAGCCCGCCCCACCTAATTTCTTATCAATAATATGCCAAGCTTTTCAGGCCTCCATTTAGTCAGTAAAGGTCTCATACCAGTAGATGCAATAGTATTCTTACATGGCTTTGTGGCTGCTATTTGCAAATTCTAAACTAGGTTTAGCAACTTTCACAATCTGATCCCAATCTACACCTATGGCCTTAGCCCATACAGTCTATTTCCTGGCCCCACCTAATTTCTCATCAACAATATGCCAAGCTCTTCATGCCCCCATTTAGTCAGTAAACCTTAGCCAAGCTCCTAGGAAAAACTGGGCACCATGCTTTGGATCAAAAAATGGGAGATGGTTGGAATTCTTCCTGACCTCAAGCCGCTCACGGTCTAGGAAAGAAAGGGGAGCAGCAAATGAACAAATGCTTCAAAGAGGGTTTGGCAGTACTGGGATGGAAATGCACGCAAATGCCTTGTGGAAATGCAGGAGGTACACCCACTAGTGAAGACAAGAACAGACCATTGAAGTGAGTTTTGATGAGACACTATGGAACAGTGATTAAAGCACCTGGGTTCCTGAGCTGCATTTCTTGGGATCAAAGCCCAGTTCCACCAGTTTACAGCTGAGTAACCTTGAGTGTGTTACTTAACATCTCTTTCAGTTTTACCATCTACAAATTGAGACCCTCCTTTACAAGGTTAGTGTGAGAATTATTGTGTGAAATAATGAATGTAAAGCATTTAGGTTGTGTCTTACCCAAGTGAAGAAAAAGGCAGGAGATGTTTCCAGTATACAAATAGTAGAGGGAAAGGGAAGAAGGGAAAAGTAAAAAACAAAGTGAAAAAGGAAGAAAAGTTAGAAACAAAGCTTTTGTAAATGGGGGAAGGTTTGGAGGGAGGGAAAGGGAATGGGAAAAAAAAAAAACAAGTTATATCACGTACAAGTACAAATTCTCTATGGTGAGTGTGATCGTTGTGTATATCTAAAATGCACCAATAAAATCAGATGGATAAAAATGGTACTTGCAAGAAAACCTAATGAAAGGCATAAACGATTGTAACGTGCTTCCTCAAATGCAGTTTTAGCACAAGTGTCGTCTAAGGCAATAGGTAAATAGGAATTTGCCACCTTTACAGAAAAGGAGTTGCCTCTGTAATTTTCTGTAACTACCACGTCCTATTGTCAGGAACCTAAGACTGATCTTAGACTCCTCCCTCCTTTCCCCACCCCTAATTTACCTAATAACCTCCAATCCTAGGAGGAGCTTCTCTGCCAACTGTGACAAGGTCGTTTGGATCTGCTATCCAGACGTCTAATACTTTTATAAAATGCCATGAAAAAGGGCCTGGGGATATAGCTCAGTGGCATAAGCACTTGCCTGGCAAGCCTGAGGTCATGGGTTCGATTCCTGGTACCAAAAAAAAAGCTACAAAAATAAGTGACTAAAGAAATGAAATGAAAAGCATCCTTCAAAATGCAAGTCCAATTTCTTTCATTATAAAATTACTCCTTTGACTTGCTATAAAAATTTCTGTCTTACTTTTGATTTTTGTGTTACCTCTCAACAGGTGAGTAACATATAGTTCACAGACTGCGTCAGTCCAGCAACCACGCTTTGAAAATCATTGCTATAGAAAATACTACACAGACACTCCTCTACTTACGATGGAGTTATGTCTGATAAATCCATTGTAACTTGAAAATATCAAAAGTCCGAAATATATTTAGAGCACCTAGCTGCCAAGTGCTGTTCCTCAGGCACGCAGCACACGGAAGCGTGTCCACAGCTCACGCTCACGAATGCAGCTGGCTGGGAGCTGCTGCTCCCAGCCCAGAACCCCTAGGATCATACAGCATAGTGCTAGCCAGGGAAAGACCCAAGTTCAAAATCTAAAGTATGGTTGGTACTGAGTGGGTACTGTTTTCACAGCCCAGCAAAGCCAAAAATCACAACGGAGCCTCATGAGTCAGGGACTATTTGTACCCTCATTAGCATTGCTAGAGCACCCCACCTTCACTAGTTCAAGCACTTGGGCCTGAAACACCCTTCTGCACCTGAAGGAGGAGGAGGAGGAGAAGGGGGAGGAGCAGGAGAAGGGGAAGGGGAAGGGGAAGGACAGGAAGAAGTCCTAGCTCCTGTGGAGTTCAATTCCAAGGTCGTATTCTCCAGCGTCTCTCTGTCCAGTTTCTCCCTCCAACACTGGAAATGTATCCCTTTGCGTACTCACTACACCCTGTTCACATTTGGATGTTTGTAACATTTACCTTACTTACTTATTTATGTCTATTTTGCTCACGTTTAAATTTCTCTTCCACCAGGCGTGGTGGCACACTCCTATAATCCCAGCACTTGGGAGGCTGAGGCAGGAGGATCACTGCAAGTTCAAGGCCAGCCTGAGCTACAAGGTGAGCTCAAGGCCAGCGTGAACTGAATAGGGAGACCCTCAAAAAGACAAAAAAAAAAAAAGAAATTTCTCTTCCGCAGATACCTTGTCTAAATTGCCTTCTATTACTTCCCTAGCACTTAGTGCCAGCAAGTTGCAAGCACTTGTAAATAGGAGAAAGAAGGAAGGAAGGAAGGGAGGGAGGGAGGGAGGGAGGAAGGAAGGAAGGAAGGAAGGAAGGAAGGAAGGAAGGAAGGAAGGAAGGAA
>NW_004955458.1:14995654-15052610 GCF_000276665.1 Chinchilla lanigera
GAGGAAGGAAGGAAGGAAGGAAGGAAGGAAGGAAGGAAGGAAGGAAGGAAGGAAGGAGGGAGGGAGGGAGGGAACGAAAGAAAGCAAATAATGTGAAAAAATAAAATTGAAAATGTACAAGAACAGGGGCTGGGGATTTAGCTCAGTGGCACAGCGCCTGCCTGGCAAGTGCAAGGTCATGAGTTCGATTCCCGGTACCAGAAAAAAACCAAAAAAAAAAAAAAAAAAAAAAAGAAAATGTACAAGAACTAATCCAAACAGTGCCTTGTATCTCTTGCACGGGAATTTGGATTTTGTCCTGGAGACAACTGGAGTCTGTTAAAGAGTGTTATCGAAAATTCCTCACTGGATTTTTGGAAGGTTTTCTTGGTAGCAGCGCCATGGACAAATGGGAAGTGAAAACAAACAAATGACCCTAGAGAGCCAGAGAACTACTGCGGCCGTAGACCGGACGGTGAAGAGGAGATGGAGGCAGGAACACTGGTTCAAGAGATGCGTAAGCGGCTGAAGTATGAGAACTTCATTGATCAGTGGAAATGGGGATTTCCAGGACTGCCTTGGCTCACGGGTGCCAACCTTCGATTAGAGGAACAGGGACAGGCGTCGGCCTGGGAGGGGCAGCGGCACAACAGCGCTTTGTTTTCTGCTCTGTGCGCTTCAGAACTTCGCATTCTTGGCGAGCTGCACAGGGACTCTGAGCAGAGAAAGCCCGCGGTCACTCCTTCGGGGAAGCCCGCGGTCAGAGGCGGATCTCTCCGGCCCCGCCCTGCTGACTCACTTGTCCCCAGCGTCCCCCCAGGCACGGGGACAGAGGGTCTCTCCGGCCCCGAGCTCTGCGCTCCAGGACCTCAGCCCCGTGGGAACCTGCTCCTGTTCGTGGCACCTCCGCCTCTCCACTCTTCGCGCGTGTTTGCTTTGTGTTGCGTTGCGTTAGTATCTTTTAATTATTTTGGGTTTTTTTAGCCGCACACCTTTGCGGTACACAGCGACTACCTTCGCTGGGGGAGTCGGTACATACCCGTAACTCCTCCTTTGATCTCCTTTATCTCCTGCCCTACCCTCCCTCCATCTCTTGGTCCCCTCCCTTGGTCTACCTCCCTGTTTCTTATCATCTATCTTTTATTTTGCTCTTTAATTTATTTATACTTTAGGTTTCTCATATAAGAGAAACCATGCAACATTTAAGCTTGTGTGTCCAATTTACTTCATTTAAACTTCTGGTCTCAAAGTGTATCCACTTTCCTACAAATAAATCAAATCTGTCTTCTTTATGGCAGAGTAGTACACCACTGTGGGAAAATGCCACTCTTTCTTTCCTTTACAGATTCCAAAAAATAACGTATACACACTTTAGCAGTTCGCCATACTAGTAAGTGTCTGGGAGCGAATGGCCACCACTCTGAGCACCTCTTGCAATTGCAGAGGCCAGAGGTAACTGGTATTAATCTCGTGATGTCACAATAAATGTAGTATTAAAATATTTATACCAGTTTTTCTTTTCCTGATGTATACGTATTTGGTAGAATCTGTATTTTGCTCTGTATTCTTTGTTTTCTCATATGAGAGAAATTATGCAGCATTTAAGCTTGTACATCTGATTTATTTCCCTTAGCATTATGTTTTTAAGGTACATCCATTGGTTCAAATTCATCTTTCTTTAAAGCACAGTAGTATTCCACTGTGTACAAATACTATATTTTTAATCCATCCACCTGTTGACGGACATGTAGGCTGCTTCCAAAACTTGGCTACTATAAATTGTGTTGCTGTAAACATCGGGTGTGTGTATCACTATCATATGATGTCTTTAACTCTTTGGGGAAGATACCTAGAAGGGGAATAGCCGGGTCAAATAGAATTTTAGTTTTTCTAAGAATCTCCATACTGATTTCCATCTGGCTGTACTAGTTTATGCTCCCACCAAAAACGTAAGCATTCCTTTTCCCCTGCAGCCTCAACAGCATTTGTTATTGTTTGATTTCTTGATGTTTGCCATTCTTACTGGAATAAAACGTAATCTCAGTGTTGCTTTAACTTGCATTTCTCTAATGACCAAAATGTTGAATATTTTTTTCATATATGTATGGGCCATTTGTATTTCTTCTTCTGTGAAGTGTCTTTTTATTTCAGTTGCCCATTATTTAATTGCACCTTTTATTTTGGTGGTCTAATGGCTTTTAATTCTTTATATATTCTAGATATTAGTCTTCTCCAAGGAGTAGCTGGAAAAAAATTTTCCCATTATGTAGGTTGTCTTTTCACTCTGTTTGTTGTTGCCTTTGCTGTGAAGCTTTTTAATATTATATGATCCCATTTGTTGATTCTTATTTCTTGTGCAGTTAGGGTTCTGTTCAGAAAGTCTTTGCATATGCCTATGATTTCAACAGTCTTACCTGCCCTATATTCTAGCACATTAAATGTTTCTATTTTGATATTTCAATCTCTGAACCATTTTTATTTTAGTTTAGTACCTGGTGAGAGATACGGTCTAGCTGCAATCTTCTGCATGTGGATAGCCTGTTTTTCTATCACCCATTAATGAAGGAGCTATCTTTCCTCCAGTATATGTTTTTAACTCCTTTATCAAAGATCAGGTGGCTGAACTTTTGGGGGGTTTTCCTGTGCCCTTTATTCTGTTCCACGGATCAACAGATCTGTCTTTGCTCCTGCACCATGCTGTTTTTATCACTATAGCTTTATAATATAACTTTAAATCTGGGATTGTGACGCCTCCTGCTTTGCTGTTGTTACCCAGCATCACTTTTGCTATCCTGGGTCTCTTCAGGTTCCATACATATTTTAGAAGTGTTTTTCTCGTTATGTGAGGAACGCCATTGGTATTTTTATTAGGATTACATTAAATCTGTGTATCAGTTTTGGTAATATGGTCATTTTGATAATATTGGCTCTGCCTACCCAGGAACAGGGGATATCTTTCCATTTTCTGATGTCCTCTTCAACCTTTTTCAGAGTTCTGTAGTTTCCACTGTGGAGGCCTTGCACTTCCTTGGTCTTGCACTTCCTTGGTTAGGTTAATTCCTAAGAATTTAATTTGTTGATATTATTGCAAATGGTATTGTTGTCCTAATTTCTTTCTCAATATGTTCATCACTGGTGTACAAGAACACTATTGATTTTTGTGTGTTGACTGAATTTGGCTATTTTAGAAGTCTTCTGGTAGAATTTTTTTAGTCTTCAATATAAAAGATCATGTCATCTTCAAATACTGATAATTTGATTTCTTCCTTCCCTATACATATCCTTTGTATTTCCTTCTCTTACCCGATTGTTCTGCCTGTTTCCAGCAGTATATTGAACAGGAGAGGTGATAGTGGGCATCTTTGTCTTGTTCCTGATTTTATAGTGAAAGATTCCTGCTTTTCCCTACCTAATATGATGTTGGCCTTTGGTTTGCCACACATGGTTTTCATCAGATTGAGATAAGAGCCCTCTATACCTATTTTCTTCAGGGTTTCATCATGAAGGGGTGTTGGATTTTGTCAAAAGCTTTTTCTACATCTACTGATATGACTGTGTGATTTTTGTCTTTGTTTCTGTTTATGCATTAATTTCTTTGTATTATTGAGTGTATATGTTGAACTATTCTTGCATCCCTGGGATAAAATCTACTTGGCCATAATATATGATCCTTTTAATGATTTGCTGCATTCTATTTGCCAACATCTTATTGAGGATTTTTGCAGCTATATTCATTAAAGAGACTGGCCTGCAGTTCTCTTTTTTAGTTGTGTCCTTGTCTGGTTTTGGAATCAGTGTGCCAGCTTTCGTTGGAAGCACTCCTTCCTTTTCAATTGCATTACAGAGTTTGAGGAGTATTGGTGTAATAACCTTCCTAAAGGTTTTGTAGAATTCACCAGTAAGTCTATCAAGTCCTGGGGGTTTTTTAGTTTTACTAAGTTTTTTTAATTACTGCCTCAATTTCATTGCTTGTCCTTTGACTGTTTAGCATTTTTATGTCTTCTTGGTTCAATTTAGGCAATTCATATCCCACAGTATAATTTCTAAATGTCTTTCACTGTAAGAGCCTCCTAGCCAGGTGTGGGGAGGGGGTGAGGTAGGTAGATTGCCATGGTTTCAAGCCAGCGTAGGCAGCTAAGCAACTCAGCAAGACCCTATCTCAAAATTAAAAATAAAAAGGCTAGGTTTGTAGCTCAGTGCAAAGGCCCTGTGATCAATCTCCAGAACCACCAAAAAATGAAAAAAGAAAGAAAACCTCTCTTCTACCTATTGCCTGTTTCTTGCTGCTCTTTAGCAAAGTTTCTTTTACATGCTATTGACTTCAAGGGCCAGGGCTATAGCTCAGTGGTGCAGCGCCTGCCTGGTAAGCATGAGGTCCTGAGTTCGACTCCTGGTACCAAAACAAACAAATACTATTGACTTCAAGTCATATTTTCAGTAGATTATCATTGCTAAAAACACAAAACATGGGCCAGGCATGGTGGTGCACTCCTGTAATCCCACTACTCAAGAGACTGAGGCAAGAGGATTGCGGAGAGTTTGAGGACAGCCTGGCCTACATAGTGAGATAAGGCCAGCCTAAATTACAGAGCAAGACTGTCTCACAGAAATGCAAAAAGTGCATAACAGCATAGTAAAATCACTATGAAGAAGTAGTCCTTGCTAGTAAATTGCTGTATTTCTTTTTAGTGAATTTTTCTGTGTATGTACAGGCACACAGAAAAGCCCATTTTACCAACACTATTTCATCTCAGATGACAGCGGTACCCCAACTCATGAGTGCTTACGTTGGTGAACAGTTTGGTTCACAAACATAAGTATTTGGCAAAATTTTGTTTGTGTTTGTGAATTCTGCATCGGGTTACAAACACCACTGCCGACATCTTCCCTGCACAAACATAAACATGGTCATCTTTTCCGGAATCATGGGACAAATTAAGTTGGTGAACCAAGGTGCCAGTGTATATTATAAGTATGTTACCATGTTATTTTGCTAGTTCCATTAACATAATGTTAAAAGAATATGAAATCTACTTTCTATGTCACAATTTATTGAATCATCCCTTGCTATTGGATTTTTTAATTTTTCTAATATTTTGTTACAATAAAACACCTTTTTTATTCTTTTGTAGAATACCTTTACTTGCATTTCAAATTGCTTGCTTCAGATAAATATCTAAAAGTGGGACCCTTGTCAAAGAGTATGATCATCTTTAAGGCTTTTACTACATAGTCCCAAATTGCTTTCCAGAAATCTTGTACCAAAATACATTCCCTTTCACTCTGCTTTTCCCAGGTTTATTATCACTTAAAAAAAAGAAAAAGAACTTTTTTCATCTAATGATCAGAAATGGTATTTGTTTTTTATTATGCATTTCTTTGATTAAAAGTGAAGTTGGGGGTTAAGGGTATAGCTCATACATAGAGCACTTCCCTCACTGAGTTTAACCCACAGCACTGTCAGCAAAAAAAAAAAAAAAAGGAAAAGTAAACTGGACATTTTTCATACATGTTAGTCATTTTTACTTTCTCTTTGGTGATTTATGTATTCATGACTTCTGCCCACTTAACTATTGGGCTCTCGATATTTTTCTTATTTATAGGTTATTTATATTTGAAAGGTACTAAATCTCTGTCAAGCTTATCAAAAATATTTTCTCCTATTGATTTGTCAGATATTTGTGGAAGACGAAGGTCATGTTGAGACATTTTTTATTTTTATATATTCACATCTTGCAATAATTTCCTTTGAGATTTCTTCATTGCTATTATATTCAAAAAGTCCCTTTGCATCCAGCCGTCAAGAAATTATTCATCCACAGTATTATATTACCAGTGTTGTTCTCAACTTCTGGCTGTAAAACAAAGACAAAAACCCTAGTTTCCCAAAACTCCCCTGGCCAGTAACAGAGATAGGCAAATATATAGATAAACATAAACGCATGAAGACTGCTCATTCTAATTAATAGAGGTTCATGACCGGGTCAGGGCCAAATCTGCCTAAAGTAGCTCATCTCCTGGTTTTATCATCATTTATTAATGTTGATGCACTTAACACACGCATAACATGGTGCTATTTCTAGAAATACATGAAGTAGAAACACGACGGCCTGTCCCACTAATCAGTCCCTGCTTCCTGGCTCTGGCAGTTTTAAAAACAGTGACTCATGAAGTATTTCCCAGGCAACCATCCTTCCAGTCTTCCCACAAGTCTGAAATGGTTGGCCTGTTGCAATTTCACGTGAGAAGTTCTATCTTGATTTTAATTTTACTACCATGTTTACTGGTTTGCTGCTTTTTAGAAAACACCTCAAGAGGAAATATGTATGTTATAGTGAAGATGAAAAAGAAGAAGTGAAGGAAGTCTTCATGGAAGCGCCTTGCTCTGAGAGTACTGGGAAAGGCTGATTTTGTACAGTGCTGACAGGGCTACAAAACTGGCACAACCTTTTCATAGCGTCATTCTTCAATATCAGAGAGGAGACTTACAGATGCTTGTACTCTTTTATCCAATAATTCCATTTCCAGAAATCTATCTTGAAAGATTGTTTAAAGAAATAACCAGCCGGGCGTGGTGGTACATGCCTGTAATCTCAGCACTGAGGAGGCTGAAGCAGGAGGATTATTGCGAGTTTGAGACCAGTGTGGGCTACAAAGTGAGCTCAAGGCCAGCCTGAACTGCATAGCCAGACCTTGTCTCAAAAAGACAAAAAACAAAAATAAGCAGAGATTTATGTATATAGGTGATCACTATAGTGATATGCATTATAACAAATACTCAAAACAGCCTCAAAAATAGGAGATGTTTAGGTGAGTTATTGATAGGGCTGTACTATAGGATACATCAGCCATTCAAAGTCATGTTTTAAAATATTTCTCATGTTTAATGATATTAGAATGTGCTTCCTGTACAGCATTAATATTTTTAAATCATGTTACAAAAGACATGTAATTTGATTCCAATTTAGGTATACATAACACAAAAAAGACTGGAAGAAAATACACCAAAAATATAAACAATGTGATTACAGATTTTCTTTCCATTCTGGAGTCTTGAAATATTCTACAGTGCAGTAAGTTCTATGGGGAGAAGAGTCATTTTCATAAGTGTTTCCTCCGTGAAGTGGAAGGCCATGACTACGGCTTGGCCTACTGCTTCAGAGCTGACTCAAGACGCTGGGTGATGCTGAGGGGTACAAAGCCTCCTGAACGCTTCATGGAAAGACATGCTTCACCCTTACCCAAGAGGTGAACCAAACGTGTTCCACACCCACCCATGTCCCACTCAACCTCACAACCTCCTCCTTAAAGACACTGCATTTCACAAGGTAAAAGCACTTTGCCTACCACACGCCAGGTAATTTCATACACACTACGTTCTTCAAGTGCTGGGCACCGAACCATCCAAATCCTCACACGTGTTAAACATGCCCTGTACTGCTCAGGGACACCCCAGGCCCTCACACACATGATCTTGTGAGATCCTCACAGAACTCGGAGACACTGAGTTTGAACACACTGACAATTTACGTAGAGTTATAAGAGTATGGAGAGCCAAGATTCTGAAGTCAAGGCTGCTGAGTTTGAGTCCAGAATGCAGTACATTCTGCACCACATAAGTAGGTACAGCTACTATGTGCCACCTAAAAATGCGAAATTCAAAAAGAGCTCCGCTGTCTCACGTATGTGTATATGATATATATTAGATATACATAGTCAGTATATATATGGTCAGAGAGGGGTCCATGTTATTTCAATTATACATCAACCGGGAGAAATAAAGCATTCATATATTTTGCACAGATTTGCTACATATATAATAAATATATATTGCCACATATTTATTTAAGCTTCTGATACCCATTATAATCAGTACAAAAAAATAAATTTCAAACTGTTGCATGCAGAAAAATATACAATTCTCAAGCAACATGCCTTCCTTGACATTTTTAAAGGTAATACATCTTTTAAATGGGGTCACAGATTATACTGTCAAATTTGTCTCTCCAGCCTCACTTCTTTATATTATTTCCCAGGCCTCTAGCACGTTCACTGGCAACTCCTTTGTACTCAGCAACCCTCCCTCCCCCAGAGTTCCTGCCACACCAAAGAAATTGACCCAGCTCATCCCCCTTAGCCCTGGACTGAAACGGGTTTCAAATTTTGTCCAATATTTGCCAGTTGGACCAGCCCAACTCTACCTTGACCATTTTCTCTCAATTTTCCTATTAGTGACGCTTCAACATGCTGAGTTATTTCACGCTTCTCCAGTTATAGTTTTGTGTTTGTTCTTATTGGCTTTATTTCTTCCTATTTACATTCTCATTTTTTCAGGAAATGTGGTCATTTCAGTTTCTCCTCTTCTGCCACCCCAGGCGCTTTGTGAGGTATTATATGCGTGAGTATCCAGTAACTAACTTGCCTTCAGCTTCACCTACAAACACGGATTCTCAGAAAAACCAACAAAGCAGAAAATAGAAAAGAGAACAAGTGGACACCGCACTGAATTAACCTATAAACCTCATTTTTTTTTAACTGGTTCCTTTAAGCTGAGGAAAATAAGTTTAGTAGCTCTCCCAGCTTCTCTAAGAATTGCGGGCTTCAACTTCAGAGCTCTTCAGCCTTTTCAACTGTGACTTGGTCTCCATTGGAAATATTATGAAGGTTCAAATTACACTGATGTAGTTCTTATGTGGAAAAAACTTAGCAGTGTCCAAAATATCCCCCATGTATTAATTTGTCCCTATAGCTGTTGAATGTGTCACATTTTTAAAACATCTGATCTGAAAGATTTTACACATGAGAATTTCTGCTTACTGAAGGTATGACTTTACTTAAATTATTTAACCACTTTCACTTGTAGTTTCATCTGCCCTACAGGGATGATAGTACACTGTTGGTCTGGATTGTTAGGAGGGTCTTACGAGAAAGCATATATGGAAGTATATCATAAATTGATGTAATATACAAACACAGCAGACTCCCCTTATCGTCCAGGATAGAGTGGAAGATCCCCAGTGAATGTCTGAAACCTAGATATGCAGCATTGCCACACAGTACCAGGGTCAATCTTCCGCTGATATTTTATGCACTGGCGCTTCCCCTGGGTCAGTAACCCTACATTTGGGGACACTAAGTAAAGCAGGGGTTACATGAACACAAGCACAGCAATACTGTGACAGTCAGTCTGATAACCAAGACAACTACTAAGTAACTGGCATATGGGTAGCATATACACTACCGATATGCGAGACAAAAGGGTAATTCACATCCTAGGTGGGACAGAGGAGGACAGGGAAAGAGCTCATTGCACCATTCAGAATATTGTGAAATTTACAGCCTAAAGTTGTAAAGAAATTTTCACTTCTGGAATTTTCCACTTAATATTTTCAGAATATGACCATGTGTAACAGAAACCTTGCAAAGTGAAACCAGGGGCAACGAGGGGCTGCTGCATGCGATTGCTGTTTAAAAATGCAAGGCTCTCCCTATGCAAGGCCTATCCAGTCGTGAGTTTAAGTACGCCAAATATTTGGAAAGCTGGTACATCTGCTACCATTAGTAGTAACGGTCACTGGTCTTCATAGGGACCACTTCCACCTCCCCATTTCTCATGGGCATTTTTGAATTATAATCACTGCATGTCATTTGCTTTGTAATAAACAGACCTATTTCAGGCACTGCTATCAATCACGGTGTGATCCTTGTAGTACCAGACTGTCCCCTCAGGGACAGTAAGACATCTCTATTCAGTTAAAGTCATTACAGAGTCTTAAGGGTACAGATAAAGCCCATCCCAACTATGCACATTAAGCTATGTTCCTTAAACACATTTTCACTAATTTTACTATATTTTATCAGTGTTATCAAAATTTCATTTTTAACGGGCTCTGATAAAATTTTCAAATATGTCCTCTTCCAAATGCTTAGTTATTTAGCTTGAGAACACTCAAAGTATCCCAAAGTAATTGGAGAAAATGGAAAATAAATTATTTGAAATAAGGTATTAAAGTTATTGGTAATGGGGTAGCTTGGGCACATGACACAGATTTTTTTTTTTTTCTGTCTTTTTGAGACAAGGTCTCTCCATGCAGTTCAAGCCGGTCTTGAGCTCACTTTGTAGCCCAGGCTGGTCTTGAACTCACAAGTATCCACCTGCCTCAGCCTCCCGAGTGCTGGGATTACAGGCACGCGCCACCACGCCTGGCTCTGACACAGATTATTTTTAATCCAAATGTGATCACCCACTGCCCTGCTTTGGACATTGTCTCCTATCAGAAAATACAGGTCTACCCAGTATTTCTTTTTTTTTCCTTTTTTTTTTCTTTTCTTTTTGGTACCTGGAATCAAACTCATGACCTCACGCTTGCCAGGCAGGCACTTATGCCATTGAGCTATATCCCCAGCCTACCCCATGATTTCTAAAATATAAGTCACATTTTATTTTATGTCTGTGTCACACCTGTGTGCGTATTTCTGGGGATTAGTTAACTAAATTCTATAAAAGTACATTGCTAATCTAAAGAAAGGCAGGTGAAAGTTTTTTATTTAGCTTAATAATTTTTATGTAGCTTAATAAAATGGTAACTCCAGAGAGATTCTTATCAATAAAACCTTTAAGGAGCTTAATTAATAGTTACCAAAAAAAAAACAGTTATATAGAATATCCCTTTCAGTTGTTAAGTAAAAATTTGTAAGCTACTCTATTATTACACTTTTAATAATGGACTCAAATTGAAATGCTTAGACATTTTCATCATTCAGCAATTTGCTTTATTAGTGTACTTCTGTGATACATAATAATAGGCATGTAAATTTGTAATTTTGATTAATACCATGTAATTGCCTTCCTACAATGTCATAGCAGTTTGTTTCTTACTAACAACATATAAAAACATCAGTATCCACAAATCCTTAATTACTATAATTCTCTAATATTTATTTTTCATTTTCTCTTTCTCTCTCAATCTTTCATTTTTTTTACCAATCTGGGCACAAAAGAGAAAGTTTCACGTTGCTTTAATTTGCATTTATTTGCTGACTAGTGAAGTTTAGCACCCTGTCACGATTTATTGGCCTCTGTACGTCTACGACTGTTCTACCCTTCTCCTTTGGGCCTATTTTTCAATTGAGGTTACTCATTTTTCTAATTGCTTTATAAGCAGGAGGACAGCTAAGGGAACACATGCTGAAACCAGCCAATCTGGATCCAAACTCCGCCTTGGCCACTCAGTGGGGACCTGAGCTTGGAGAAGTTACTTCACCTCCCTCCACTGCGATGTCCTCATCTATGACAATAACAATATTTCCTACCTTGTAGGGTTGCTGTGGGATTTTTTTGGTGGCTTAAAATTAAAAAGCACTTAGAACAGTGCCAGGCACATAATAAACTTCCTAGTAAATGTTAGCAATGTACATAAGCTCATTGATTAGGATGGATAGGAATCATTTATTTGCAGTGATTATTTTCTTCTACCCTGTTCTGTTCTGTTTTGTTTTGTTTTAATGTCTTTTACCACTCTAAATTTTTTTATTCTAATACAATTAAACCTGTCCATAATTTATTTATATGGTTTGTAGGTTCTAATATCATGCCCAGATAGAGAGTTCTCATTCTAGCAGTTTAAAATTATTCTTCCACAGCTGGACAAGAAGATGCATTCCTATCATCCCAACTGTTTGAGAGGCCAATGCAGGATTAAGAGTTTGCAGCCAGCCTGGGCAAGTTAGCAATAACACTGTGTATCAAAATAAAAAGAGCTGAGAATGTATTTCAGTGCAAAAGCACTGGGTTCAATCCCTAGTACCACACACACAAAAATGTGCTTCTATGTATTCTTCCTATCATTTTATAATTTCATTTTTAATATTTGAAACTTTAATCTATTTTTATAAATGTTATAAACTTTTAGAAGTTGAGGAAAACAGGCCAACTGTATTATATTCCTAGTGGTTAGTCAGTTGTCTTGTTTCCCCTTTCCTCTCCTCCTCGGGAACACACATACCAAAGCTGAATCAAGAAGATATAACAATCATGAACAACCCAATATCAGTCAATGAATTTGAAAATGTAATTAAAAATGTACCAACAAAGAAAAGGCCAGGTCCTGATGGATTCAAGCTGAATTCTACAAGAAATTTAGAGAAGATTTAACTTCAATTCTTCTCAAACTCTTTAATGAAATTGAAAGGGAAGCAATTCTTCCTAAGTTATTCATGGAGGTAAGTATTACCCTGATACCAAAACCAGAGAAAGATACAACCAAAAAAGAGAACTACAAGCCAATCTCTCTAATGAACATAGATGCAAAAATCTTCAACAAAATACTAGCAAACAGAATGCAGCAAATCATCAAGAAAATTATATACCAAGTGGGATTCATCCCAGGAATGCAGGGATGGTTTAACATACACAAATTAATAAATGTAATACACCGTATCAACAGAGCCAAAGACAAAAAGCACATGATCATCCCAGTAGACGCAGAAAAAGCTTTTGACAAAGTCCAACACTCATTTATGATTAAAAAAAATCCTACAGAAAATCAAAATAGATTGTCTTTACCTCACTCTGATAAAAGCCACCTATGACAAACCAACAGCCAACATCATACTAAATGGACAAAAACTGAAAGCTTTCACTCTAAAATTAGGAACAAGACAAGGATGTCCAGTGTCACCCCTCCTATTCAATATAGTTCTGGAAACATTAGTCAAAGCAATTAGACAAGAGAGAGAAATAAAAGGAATGAGGATTGGAACAGAAGAAGTGAAATTATCATTATTTACAGATGACATGATACTCTACATGGAAGACTCCAAAAACTCCACCAAAAAACTCCTAGAATTAATGAACAAATTCAGTAGCACAGCTGCATACAAAGTCAGCACTCAAAAATCAATAGCATTCCTGAACACAAACAACAAACACATTGAGAGAGAAATTGGGGAGACCACACCTTTAACAATAGCATCCCCCGAAAAAAATGAAATACTTAGGAATCAACCTAACAAAGGAAATAAAAACCTATACAGTGAAAATTATAGAACTCTGAAAAAAAGAGATTGAAGAGGATTTCAGAAAATGGAAAGATATTTCTTGCTCATGGATAGGAAGAAGCAACATTGTGAAAATGGCCATATTCCCAAAACTGTTATACAGATTCAGTGCAATCCCTATCAAAATTCCATTAGCATACCTCATAGATTTAGAGAAAATATTCCTAAAATTCATCTGGAACCAGAAGAGACCAAGAATAGCAAAAGCAATCCTGGGCAACAAAGGAAAGACAGGAGACATCACAATCCCTGACTTGAAATTGTACTACAAAGCTACTGTGATAAAATCAGCATGGTACTGGAAAAAAAACAGACCTGAGGATCAATGGAATAGACTAGAAGATGCAGACACAGCTAGAAACACATTCAGCTACCTTATCTTTGACAGTGGGGCCAAACATGTTCACTGGAAGAAAGACAGCCTCTTTAATAAATGGTGCTGGAAAAACTGGCTTCCCACATGCCAAAGACTAAAACTAGACCTATGTTTATCATCATGCACTAAACTAAAGTCAAAATGGATCAAAGATCTAAATATTAAAACAGAAACACTAAATCTACTGCATTAAATTTTCATATTACCTTGAAGAGGATCAACACATTTACAATATGATTGTCCTACCCTGGAACATGGTAGCTCCTTGATTTGTTCAGATATAGTATGATATTCTTAATTAGTTTTGTGGGTTTTCTTTACATATTTCTTTACCTATTTCTTGCTTACTATATTCTCTAGCATTTAATCTTTAACATAATCATTCAGCTTACTAATGTGATAAATTATAATATCACTTCCCATACTGAATCATTCTCCTTGATTACAGGATTCTATGATTTCTTCTAAAATACAACAAGTATACAAAATATATATGCTTAATTTATACTATATTTATAGTTATTTAATAGACATGTTTAATATTTTATAAGTTAGGCATCTGTGTATTCACCATCAATTTTTCTCAAATATTAACATTTTGCTAAATTTATTTAATTAAAGGACAGATGGAAATTTCTCAGTACAGTATAGCCAAAGTCCCTTACATACTTCTCCCAGATTCCATTCTCCTTGCTTCCAACTTAGGTTACCCTAAATTAAAGGTCTATCATGGACATATTTTTACCATTAAAAATGCATATGAAGAACTCATAAATAATATTCATTGCTATATAGTATTTTTCAACCTCTATATAAAGAAGAATTGAAAACATCATACCAACTATAATTAGAGAGCTCTATAGAAAGCACTGAATTTATACATTAATTTAGAGAAATGGACAACTTCATAATATTAAATCTTCTTTTCCGTGAAATAGTAAATATTACCATCTATTCAGAACTTCAACGTCATTCAGTAACCTTCTATTTCCTCCATAAATTATTATAAATATTTTTTAGATTTATTCAAAGTTAACATAGTTTATTGCTATTATGAATTATATATTTTCCATTAATTTTTACTGATATACCAATGCTATTTTTATCTAGTGAACTCAATGCTTTCTTATTCGTTCAACATATAGGTAACTATATCCTTTGCAAATTAAAAAAAAAGATTTTATCTTCCTCTCCAATGTCGTTTCTTGTCCTTATGGTACAGTGTTTCCTAGGGCTGCTGGTCTAGAGTAGAAGTAATGACGGAGGTCTCCTAGACTTGCTCTTAACATTAATAAGAATGCCCCAAATTCTTAACCACTACAGTGTGATATCAAATCATTTTGAAATTTTTAGGCTTTCCTTTTTTAGTTTTCCAATTGTGTGTGTGTGTGTGTGTGTGTGTGTGTGTGTGCGTGCGCACATGGGTGTATAAACAAGCTCTGAATTTTATCAAATGTACTTTTAGCATCTACTAAGATGACCATATGGTAACCAGGAAGGCAGGGATAACACAGAGATATTACTGTATATCTTTGTAGCTGTTAAATTTTGTACCAGAACTTTGGTTCCCGTAAGACTAGGCTAGATAACTGGAACAATCAGACAAAATGTTAATCAAATCTCAAAAGCATTAAGTGAATGTTAAGAAGAAGTCACTAGACCAAAAGCGTAATGAAGAAGGGAATCCAGATGTCAGGGGGACAGTGGGCCAAGCCCGGCCAAGCCTTGACCTTTGGAGATGCTGGGGGAGACGAAGCCTAGAGCTCCCTGGGCAATGTAATAGGGCTTCCAGATCAGGAAGGACTGGTGGACGAACCCTCGCTCCAAGGAGGAATCAAACTCCACTTTTGCCCCAAGGACCTGCAAGAAACGGCATCTGGGAAGACGCCCCCTGCTCGCCTTCGTGAGGCCTGATAGCCAAATGCACACAAACTGGGTGATTCGCGAAAAAGTCAAGGACTAGTTGTGTTCCCAGACGCACATCCAGAGCACGCCTGCATCACCACTGGAGGAGCCCAACATCTTTGCGGGCTCACAAATAATTTTTCAAAGAAAATGAGTAGCTCATAACCACTGGAGAGACAAAGTACTAGAGCAAGGAGCAGAAAGTGGAAAACACTGAAAAACATCTGCTACTGGAATTATCAGACAGATTACAAAATAACTATTACCGGTACTCTCTGAGATAAGGCAAGCCTGAAAATAAATGCAGATAAAAAGAAACTGAAGAGTGACCATGCAGACTTTGTTAGACAATCAAACAGAGCAACAATTAAAATGTTCTATCATAATTACAGTTAAAACTAAATGGGTGGTTTTAACAGCATATCACCATAGCTGGAGAAAGAAAGATACTGAAATGGAGAGTACTTCAGAAAAACTTGTCTAGAAAGAAACACAGAGAAGCAAAGATATAACACACAAAAGGCACAGAAGATAGGTGGAAAAGATGGCACGCCTCTAATTAAACTTCCAGGGGTAAAAAAGCATGAGTATGGTGGAAATGTTTAAGGAGATAATAGCTGAGAATTTTCCAAAACGGGGAAAACACCAATCACAGATTCAAAAAGTCTAATGACTCCCAAGCAGGGTGAACCTTGAATTTTGTAAGTATATTACCTATTGTAAAAATTTTTTACTTGAATGGCTTTTTAAAAAAATTTAACCAAACGGGGAAACAAGCTTAGGAAACAAATCAAGAAGAATGTTATACAGTATATGAGGCTTTTTAAGTTAAATTTACTTCGGTGAGTTAACTTGTGCATCAGGTAGTATACCAAAAGTATATGGGGATTCCTGCGACTCAAAAAGTGCTCGGTGCACCTTTGACTTCCAGGGAAATGGTGAAATGCTGAACAGCAGCCCAGCCTCTGCGATTCAGAACCCAGAAATAACTCTCGGAAGTCACTTGGAGAGGAAGAAAAGGCTGGGGGAGTAGACCCTGAAAACTGGATCTGACGGTAAAACTGAAACCTACAGAGAAACTGGAGATGGAACGCAACGCGGAGACAGGAAGCGGCGACCAGCGCCTGCTCCCGCCCCGGGCCTGGGTGGTGCAGGAGAAAGGCAGGAGGTCTACGGAGAAGAGGGACTGCAGCACCCGCCGGGACTCGGTCCAGCACCCGCCGCGACTCGGACCAGCACCCGCCGCGACTCGGACCAGCACCCGCCGGGACCCGGGGTGCGCGTGGCCGCTGCCGCGTTTCCGCAGCGCCGAGAGAGGGCCCCGCACTCGAGCGCCCCGCCTGCGCTGCCCTCGCCCCGGCCCTGCCGCGTCCAGCCCAGTCCGGGCCGGCCTTACCCGCCTGCAGGAGCAGGGCGCGTCCTGACTCGACGCGGCCCAGACTCTTAGAGAACAGACCAAAGCCCTACGTTCGGAATCACACAGAAACTTCTTCGTGTTGATTTGGTTTGGGTTTGGGTGTTTTGTGTTGCTGTGCGTTTTTTTGCTAATTTTGTGGTTTTGTTTTCTGTCAGCATGTGCGCCATTTTTAATTTTGCTTTATTTTGGGTTTTTTCCCTTTTCTCTTCTTTCCCTCTCACTGCTTCGCCGGTTTACAGAAGCTTGCAGGATTTTTCTTTGTCCTTCTTCTTAATTCTTTCTCTTTTCTTTTTCTAATTTTTCCTCTTTTCTCTTTTAATTTTTCTCCTTTTAATTTTTTCTCTCCTATTTTTACCCTTATTCCTTCCACTTTTTCTGTCATCAACCATTTATCCTCAGTTTTTTCTCTTACCCTGACCTAATTATGTAAACACCCTTCTACTAGGCAGTCAAACCCTTTGTACCACTTCCCTTTCTTCTCATATCACAGAATGTAAGGTTTCAAACTCTTCCTCCTGATTCCCCCATTCCCAAACCCTTTATCTTTCATAGTACAACAGTAAGGCTTTGTTAATCTTTCAGTAGTCAATTCTGGGGCCTGGGGATTTAGCTCAGCGGCACAGCGCCTGCCTGGCAAGCACAAGGTCATGAGTTCGATTCCTGGTACTGGGGGAAAAAAAATACTCAATTCTGTAAAGTTACTGTCAAGTTCTTTTCTACCACTAATGGAGATATCCCACTTAGTACCTATTACATGTAAGTCAATACCTGGGTTGTCTTCATGCTTACATCATAATTGTGAATGTTTTTCCTAGGATTAAGGGTAGTACATAATTGGTTTTGTTTTTTTTTTTTTGGTCTTTTTGTCTTTATGAGACAGGATCTCACTATGCAGTTCAGGCTGGCCTTGAGCTCACTTTGTAGCCCAGGTTGGCCTTGAACTCACAATGATCCTCCTGCCTCAGCCTCCCGAGTGCTGGGATTACAGGAATGCACCACCACACCCAGCTATAAGTTTGTCTTGGGTGACACTACTGTAGCTCATTCACTTGATATTAACAAGGTTGCATAATTGTCACTATTTCTCTATAAACTAACACTTAGATTACCTCTAGAGTAGATTCCCAAAGAACTAGCTTGGGTCAGCTAAACTACATTCTCCTCTCCCAAATTAACCAAGGTGGTCAGATCTTGGGCTGTGCCAAGGATTACAGTTAGCCATACAAAGTATATCACTGCAAGGCAACTAAAGACATCTCTATGCTAGCAACAAAGTCTTTAGGCTATGAGCATCCACAAACCTCAGCACAAAACACAACAAACAAACAAAACAAGAGGGATGTCAGAAAACAAGGCAACAAAATGCCTCCCAAAACTCCCAACTCCCCCAAAGACAGTCCAGGGGGCGCTGGGGCAGAACAGGATAAGCCATACACCTGAATTACTCAAAAGGATGACAGCGGGGGTTAGAAAGCAGATCAAACGGTGCTCAGCAGGGTCACAGGAGATATAATTAAACAGGTCATGGAAATGATAACCAGAAAGACACAGAAGATCCCAGAAAACACTAATAAAAAGCTAGTTACTAAACAAAATGTTATAAAATGTGAACTGACCGATTTACCAACAACGTAGAGTCCATGAAAAGGTTTAATCAGAAATTCAGGAGAATCAAAATCATATTGAAAGTACAGGCAGTAGAAGCAATCAACAGGGGGACAGAATTTCAGACTAAAAGATAAGACGTGCTCAAAGACCAACTATTCAGAGACACCTTGAAAATAACAGAACATGAAAAATGGATTCAACAGCAGCCAGATGACACAAAGAAAACTAATCTAAGAATACAGTCATACCTTAGTTCACAAATTTAATTCATTCCACAATTCTGGAAAAATGGCCACATTCTTGTTCATGTGGGACAAAAGGCCATGGTCATATTCATAACCTGATGCAAACAAAATTTTTGCCAAATGCTTCTGCTCATGAACCAAATTGTTCACAGACAAAAGCATTCATGAATGGAGGTACCACAGTAATTGGAATAACTAAAAAACCAGAAAAAAACACAAATGGTATTTTAAAAAAAAAAAACTGTTCACAGAAATAATGGCAGACAACTTCCCAAATATAGGGAAAGAAATAAATATACAGATAGGTGAGGCATATAGAACCCCATAATTTGCAAAGCACATTTTAGTGAGAAGTAGAAATCAATCAAAATGTGTAACAGTGGTACACTTTAAGAGAACCCTGATGTTTCCCTCTGGTATTCACCTTCAGGACGATCCCCAGTGATTCTTACCCCCAGGCACTTCATCCCTCATGTAGGCCTTCCACATGTTCTGTCAGGAGTAGTTTGTGTGACCAGCAGAACACGGTAGAAGTGATGGTGTATGACTTCCAAAGTGTATTAATTATTGTTACTCTCCTACTAACCTGTTTTGAAACCCTGTTTTATTGTTATTTTTACTTTTTTCTGCTTAAAATTTTTAAAAAGATAGATCATAAAGTAAATTTTACTTCCACACTGTTCTTTGGTTACCTGCCCTTGGGGAGGCGGACTACTACGTTATAAAAACATTCAAGCAGCCCTACAAAGGGGAACACGAAGAAGCATGGCCTCCCGTCATCAGCTGGCACCAATTGCGTCACGTCAGTGCGCCATGTCAGTGTGCACGTCAGCGCGTCACGTCAGCGCACTATGTGAGCGCGCCATGTCTGCGCGCCATCTTGGAGGAGATCTGCCAGGCCCAGTCAAACCCTGGCGAACATGTTGGGTGCGGCCTCGTGGGAGACCGCCAGCCATTACCAGCCTGTTAAGCTACCCTCTAATTCCTTACAGAAACTGTGAGAGATAATAAATGTTTATTATTTTCATCCACTAAATTGATAGTGATTTGTTATATAGAATAGACAACTAATGGATTTCTGTTCTTTTTCGAGAAAAAAAAAGTGTATAGATAAATACCAGAAAACACTTCTTTCTGTAATCTGCTAATAATAAATACCACACACCAATTATAGAAAGGAAACTTCTTTTTAGTTTCTGAAACGTTATTTTTTGTGCTCTGTTTCATCTAGTGGTGCTTCTGTTGTTTTTCTTGTAGATGGGTAGAGAAAATAATATACGTGGAATAAAATTAATAATTTTGGTGCTTGAATCTAGTCACTTGATAAAACCAAGCCTCTGTAACAAACACATAACAAATAATATCACTACACTCCCAAAAAAGTCAATGCAGTAAGTTATAAAATATAAACTAAATTGGACTCTGCCAAAATAATGCATTTGTATTAGCTCTGAAATCTTTTAAATTTCCATAATATGATGCTAATGAACAATTTTTATTTAAATACGTTTATTCATATATTGCCTGTCCATAATCATGTTTTCAAGTAAATTTTAAATTTATAAATATTAAATTTGCTGGATCTTATAAGGGAGTATTGCTATCTAGCTTCCACTACTGAATTTTCCCTTAAATTAAGAAAAAAACTCATTCTTTTAATGATCTAGTAACATAGTCTAATGATACTATTAACCTAAAACTAAAATTGAATGTCACAACATTCCTCCATATTAAAATTGAACTCTGCCATTATATCATTTAATTCAATCTCTGTATTCACTCTGAACACAAAGAACATAATTGTGGATTTTTTCTTGCAAAGTATCCTGAAGATATAGTGTGATCATCCTGTACACAATCCAAGATTAAGTTGATAATAAAAAGGAATTAGACCAAATATTAGCATAGACTGTCTCAGTAGGTATTTCCTTTATAAAAGTAGCATACTATATTTGCAGTGGCCTATTAGGATTTTGATCATCTCTGTGGCTTTGATGCCAATTGAAAGTCATTAAGTGATTCAACAAACATCTACCGTACTGAGCTCTGATTACGTGCCAGGTATTATGCTAGCGCTCGAGAAGCAGCAATAAACAAGTCACACCAGGTTCCTGCTTTCCTGATCCTCTTATGGCAATGACTGGCAGGCAGGACACAAAGCAGTAAAAAACAAGTGAACAGGATCGCTTCCGATGGGGATAAAGGTTGTGAAGAAAATCCACAGGGAGGTGCGCAGGGGAAAACTTACAGGAGCTGGTCAAGGGAGGCTTCTCTGAGTGGAGGGGAGACACAGCCTGAAACTTCAGGCCAGAGAAATATCTAGTGCACACTGAGTCATTTCTGAAGGTGATAAATCAGCAGTTTTATATCCGAAAACCCAGCACAGTGTGACGCCGTGGTCAAGTATGTTTCTGTCCTTTATCCATTGTTTCCTCCGTGGTTCTCAAGACCTGGTCCTAGCGCAGATATGATGATCACGTGTGGAGGGTCAGGTGTGTGAATCCAGCTTCGCTTGCTCCTCAGAGCAGCACTGACAATGATGAATCATTCTTTTTTTCTTTTTTGGTTATCTTTTTCTTTTAAAAATAATTCACTTTGTTTTGCACATCACAGGATAGATTTCTAGTGTGAGAACAAGGGTACAGTAAGAACAAAAATGTTTCCCCTCCCCAGTCATCTTTACTTTCACCAATACAGGAAATCCTTATGAAACATTAGCAAGTGACTAACAGGTATCAAACCACTGAATCTAAAAGTTAACGCATAATCTGTGATGGCAGAATTATCCTCAAGGAAAGGTTTTAATTTTTTGAATACAGAAGAGTTTAAGAGAATCATTTTTGAACAAACAAAAACCCCTGATTCCCGGTTTTAAGGTATAGATGAGTACTACACTGGCAGCTGCAGAGATCTGAAACTCTCTAAAATTTCTTTAGAAAATAGGATTGGAATTCCTTCTTTTAAAATGATGATCCTGTGGAATGCTTTTACTTCTATTTCACCTAACATTATAACAGTAAAACATTGACAGGAATGTTGATGACAGCTTAACAATGCTGGATTCAGGACATTTACAGGTACACTTTTCTTAAAAGTCCTACAGGCTTATTGACTAAGGCTAGACAGCAATTCATATGATCCTATTTGGTGCATTTTCTACCATGGTCCAAGATCATTACATGGAGACAGCCAAAGACTGAGCCCCAACTTTCAGGAAAAAAAGACCCCAAAGAAGAAGAAAATCGAGGTGGCTACTTGGTCCTCCCTCCCCTAGTTGGTAATTTGTATCTGACCGGGGAAAACAAAAGGTGGAAAATACAGACCGCAACACATTGAAGGACTTGGAACAAGTTGGCGGAGAGCGACACCGTACAGAGTAAGGTCACCGGGCGTGGGATGGCAAGGGCGCTGCACTGACAGGGCATCCGCGCGACCAAGGGCTGGAGCGTCTGGTGGTGTCACTCCCTCAGACTCTAGGGTGTCTGTATGCGGTAATAAATAGATCAGTTATGTAATAAGGCGGTGTGTTGGATATGCACTCGTCCTGTGGGTGAGCCACCACAGAGACACGATGCCACACACCTTCTTGAAGTGTTCCTGTGTTTTGTTTGCTCTGTTTGTTTTCAAGGCTATCCAGGCTAACTCTTCCCAGGATGTCCTTGGAGAGAAGAGTGGTCCGCTGAGGCTGGTTTGCTTAACCTCTCCTTTATCAAGAGATGATGACTGGCTTTAAAGAAAAATAAAGCTGAAAGTTGTCTGATTTTTATTTTTTCCCTTTTGGTTGCATCATTCTGAGTGTTTTCACATAAACAACAAAAAATCACAACCAAAAAAAACCCCAAACAAAAGTTTTTGATGCACCCAGTTATGAAGAATCATTCTCAGATTACTATCTAGGGTATTAGATGCCTTTTCTGTTCTGAGCATATCCTTCATTCTACAGGATTTTTAATTAAGTTTTGAAAATGGGTGTTGAGTACCTATAAACTATAAGTTTAGAATATTAAAGTTTGTTATTCTACTAAAGAATCATTACATTCCACCAAGTAGACTCTTCACAAACTGAAGTCTGAACAGTTCAAAGACTGCAAAAACAGCTGGGACGCTTGGTGTGTAGAATTTTGCTCCCAAATACGGTCCACACACCTGGCATGGCAGCACATGGCTGTAATCCCAGCACCCGGGAGGCTGAGGCAGGAGGGTTACTGAAAGACATAGTGAATTCAAGCCCAGCCCAAGCAGCATAGCAAGACCCTGTCTCTAAAAAGCAAACCAAAAGAAAAAAACAAAGCAAGTAAGACAGTCAATGTGGATCCCCACCCATCCCCCATAGCGATTCTGGTCAGAAGTCTCTGCCCCTTTCAGAGAAGAAAACAAACCCATCCAGATCTGGGGACACACCATCTCTAAAATATTCCTCCAAGTTTATTTCCAGAAGCCTTTTTCTCTTCCTCTCTCCGGGCTATTTGTGCAAACTCTTCTACTCAGCTGATCTAGGCACAAGCCCAACCCTTAAGCAAATTTCTCGCAACAGCCACAAAAAAATTACTTGCACCAAATATTTCTGCAGTTCAGTCACCTCGGTGCAGGCCTGCGCCCCAGGACAGGGAGGAATCCCACCCTGAGGACACCCACAGCCTCCCGCCTCTCCCCAGGCGCTCTCCCAAGTTGCTGCCAGATTGCTCCCTTTGTCTCAGAAACTTTCGGCCCACACCCTCTGCCCCTCCGAGCCTCTCCTGCGCTCCAATCTCTTAGGGTATTTTTCAGAGTAAATACATTTCCCTTTCTAAGAGGGATTTTCATGCCAACTGTTAATAAAATAGCATTCCTCTGCCCTATTGCACCCATTTTTTATATTGGAGCGGCTTCCCGTGTTAGAAAAGCCGGCCGGCGATTTCATGTACTGTAACTTTTACCAAAAATAAAATAGTTGAAAACAGAGTGGAACCACAGGGAGGAGGGCGCAGAGGCGAGGAGCTAACAAGTGGTTTTCCGCCTTTGCTCAAAGGGGGACCTTGACCCGGTGGCTCGGCACGCAGGCTTTCAAAGCCAAGCTACCTAAAAGAGCAATCCCTTTCACTTTCTAGTGGATTGCGTTTTGCTACAAACTGTACAGGGCTTCTAATACATTTCTTTCAAATCGCAGAAGATAGCCATAGGGTTTTGCGCTTTCCGGCCCTCCCCTCTTAATTTGAAGGATTGCCACACACAGGATGACATCACCAATTCCTTAGTTGCTCTACTCCGCCCCGCTTAGGTTGGGTTGTGAGAAATGCATTTATCTGGAAGCCACAGAAATCTTCTAAGTACAGGGTGGTTTACTGAAACAGCAGGAGCTAGCGCCTTCGGGATACTTTGTTTACATAACATAATGAAATCTGCTTCCTTTGAATGTGACAAGTAAATACAAGTGAAGGAAAGTCAACTGTCATTTTTTCATGGAACATTTCGTGGAAATCTGAAGTTTCACATCATTACACGTTCCTTGGCTGAGGTGATAATGGCGTGAAACTGTTTTATGGGATTGAAAGGGAGGTAATTTTACATAATTGGGGGATGTGATTATTCCAATATTTATGAGTAATTTTTCAAACCCGCTTAGAATGAATTCACCTGGTGTACACTCCCATGACCGAGACCCGTGATCCTTGCTTGACTCCTGTTTCTCCTTTCTTCTGCCTCATCGTAATCACATTTCATCATCACAGTGCTTATTAATAAAATTCAGTTCCTGCCATCTCCCTACAATTAAATGTTCCTGCAAAAGCATGGTATGACAACCTGAACGACCTCTGCAGCCAGTCTCACAGCTCCTCTCAGGCAGACATGGAGAAGTTGTACTGTTTTCTTGTCAGGGGCTCAGGTCCAACCCAGCTCCTTGCACATGCTGAGCTCACACTCTACCGCTGAGCTACAGCCCCTGCCCCAGTTTACTGTTTTTAAAGCAGTTCCCCTTAGCAAATGCTCGATTTATGAGGCCTTTCTGAGATAATAATAGAAGCTTGCCTAATTAATTTTCTGTCTGCCTGTTTGACCACTGTGAGCACCGCATTGAAAAGCAGGAAGAAACAGAAGCAACTGTTTTCTCACCAACGGGTTCAGAACTTCATCTGATTTGCAAACTGTTAATCTCATTCGCCCGGCTTCCCTAGCAGCTTCATAAAACTCAGGTGCCCAGGGAAGATGCCAGAACAACAGGATCCAATCTAGCTGGTACTTGTTCAAAAAATGAGGTGACATGTGGATGTGTGAGATATGCTTTGGAGAAATGCACCATGGATTTATTTTTAGGACAGCAGAGCCTTCAAACAATAAACCTGACACCTGACAATGCCTTCAAAGAGAACTGCTGAGTTCTCAGATTTCCAGGACTCCAGAGGGTCAATTGCAGTACACCGGGTATTGTTTAAATGCAGCCCCATTTCACTAATACTTACTAAACATCTACTCAAAAGAGAAATCCTGAAGGCCACAAGACAAGTAAAACAACCCTTTCCCTCAGGAAACATTTCTTCATGGAGGGCCGAAAGGGTGGCAGCAGTGAAAATATCTAATAAGTCCTGGGAATTTGCCACGTGTCAGTTGCTCTGCATCCGTTACTTCTACAATCTTCATGACAACCGCAAAAAGTAAGGACTGTTGCTAATCCCGATTTACAGATGAGGAAATGAGAAAAGTAAATAACGTGCAAGGCCAGAGACAGACCAGGGGTGCAGCTGAGACTCAGACTCACACGCCCCGGCACCTTAGTGAAGCACACCGGTGCTCCGGTGCTCCAACAGAACTGGGAGTCAGCCTGAGCAGAAGTGGAGAACCGAGAGCCGCTGAGCTGAGAGACGTTCTGAGAGGCCTGGAAGCCTGTGATAAGTGGCAACCCTGAGGACTTCCCTCCGCATCACACTGTCCTCTTCTGAATGTCTGCTTTGTGTTTTATTCTTGTTCTTCAACCCATCGAATCTCAGCATCATTCTCCTTATCAGTTGACTTTTATTGTTTTGCTGAGAAACTAGCCACAACCAGGGGAAAAAAAAAATACCAGGCAGTCCAAGACTGCATGAGCCAGCCTCTCCCAGCTATCTCCGTGTCCATGACCCCGGCTTCTGCTGCACTGCATGAACTCTCCGCGCTCTTACCCAGCGCTGGCCCCCACTGCACACCGGATCCAGGCTCCCTCACCTACTCAGGGAAACTCAAGACATGGCTTCAGCAAATGTCCCCTCCCCCCGGGCTTCAGCCATCATTCTCATCACCACCACCGTCTCCTGCCTCTGTCTGCTATACTGACCCTTTAAGACACCTCCACATTCCAGTCCCTCATAAGGGCAAAGCTCTGCACTACAGGACTATCCTGCAGGGTGTGCTGGCATACACCTGCATTCCAGCCTGCCTCCAGGAGGCTGAGGCAGAAGGACTGCAAATTTGAGGCCAGCCTGGGCAACTTAGTGAGAACTTGTCTCAAAATTTAAACATGAAATAAAATAGAAAGGGCTAGGGACTTAGCTCAGCCCTCCCTGGGCGAATTCCTTGGTGGACAGGGTTACTTCCCGGATGACCCTGGGTCCCTTCCTCATGCAAAAAAAAAGAAAAAAACTAAATCAGCTCATGATGCTTTGTTCAGAGCCGCCCAGCAGCTTCGTGCCTCATTCAGAACTAAATCTTTAGAACGGAGGACAAGGGACTCGCCTCCTCCTAACCTCACCTCTCCTCCTGCCACTCCTTATGGTCCAGCCACACAAACTGCCTCTCTACCCCGTGCTCCCAGGAAGCCCACTCCCCCTCCATGGACTTTGTCCTGCCCAGTCCTTTGGCCTCAAAATTTCTCTACAATCAAGTTTTTCTCAAATTTCATCTTTCAAGGGACATTATTCCCCAAAAGTTATCCCCCAAAGTTTGCTTTCTGTTACCTAGCTCTATTTTGATTCTTAGAACTTACTGCCCGCAGAGATGGATACCTGACTGCTTCAGACGCTCTGCAGAGACCTGCTGACCTGACAGAAAGGCGCCCATCGGGCGTTTCTAAGTCAGGCAAGAGCCAGGTGCTGTTTCATGAGTGCGTCACCAGAGCAGTGTCCACAGCAGGTCCGAGTGCACGAGAGCCTGCAGTCAGGGGCGGCCACTGGCGGGCAGCCACAGCTCAGACCCTCACCAGCCCATGCGCAGGGGCCGCGGAAACAGACTCCAGAAACCGGCCTGTTGGCAAACCTGTGCGGGTCACCTACTTGTACCTAAAAGAGCTGCCCATTCTTCCCATGACAGTCCTTCTATCACGTTCCCCGGGAAATGTATTTCTTTGCAAAAAAGTCAGAGACGTCAAACCTGAAATGTAATAACTCCCAAGACACTAGACAAGATATTACAGTATCTGGCTGCACTGTCTTCGGTCACATTCCCCACGGTTCCCAAGACCGGATCCCCCACGTGCCCCGCTGTGTGGGAGCAAGGCCAGGTTGTATCGTCACCGGGGCGCTAACACCCAGGTCAAAGTAGGGGCCATCTGCACGGAACTTTGTCCTGGGATCTTCCCTCCATGCCCTCATCATCTCCATGTAAAATTCTCCTAGCCAACTGGGTAAGGTCTAATTTAAATGAAATCCCTCTTTGAAGATTTCTCTGACCATATCAGCCTGTCTTTGAGCACAATATGGTTGGGGTTTCTATCTCCAAATTTGTTAACATCAAATTTAACATCACAACATGCTGGCCACTAAATATGTCACATACGTTAGGTGTTTTTTATGATACTAGAGTTTGAACCTAGGGTTTCTGCATGCTTGGCAAGCACTGTACCACCGAGCTACCTCCCCAGCCATGCACGTGATCTTAACTCCTGAACTTAACACTTTAAGAAGTCCTGTTTGACCCCTAATACTATGGCAATGAACTTGTCCTTTATCATTTATTCTAAGATGCACCCCATCCTATTGCTACATAATGGGTCTGTCCCCACGTAATCAAACACTGTCATTGGCTTTCCCCTCCCTTTGAGACAGGGTTTGAAACAGGGTCTCATTATCTAGTTTAGGCTGGCCTTGAACTCACTATGTATCCTAGGATGTCCTCAATTTCAAGGTGATTCTTCTGCCTCAGCCTCTTGTGTGCCGGAACTATAGGTGTGCGCCACCACACCCAGCTTGTAATTGTCTTTTTTAAAGATCCCACTAGTTATAAGCTAATTAAAACCACAGATGTTCTTATTCAAGGTTATAGCTCCAAATGAAAGAGCACATAACATATGAAAATGAGCAATAATAACTGAATGACTGAATAGAGCTAGCAGTGGATTATCTCTGATACAAAGGCCACATCACGCTACACTTAAACCCTGTAGCATCTAAGGATTGTCTTCCTTTTATGTAGAGATATATTTTACAACTCGGCTAAAGGTACTTCATCATACTGTCCTAACAAAATCTTTCTTGAGTTTTAATCAAAAGTACTTTCTTATTCACCTACTTTCATTCAAATATTCACCGGGCGTCTATCCTGCGCCGAAGTGAAGTAGAATGGGGACGCCGCTGAGGCAGGCAGCTGGGCTCAAAGCACAGGAAGACAGAATTTCCACACAAATATTTACACGGCAATAGATCGCCCTAAGGGTTCAGCAGGAAAGACCCATAATGGCCGATATGACTGCAGAAAGTGCCGAAAGACTCAGGTGGGAGCTCCTGGGAGGTGAGTGGCGTCACAGTGATCACGTGAGGGTCAGTCGTGGCGTGGAGGCCAGGCTCCCTTTGGTTTGGCCACGCGCGCCTCGCCTCGCTTTTCCTTTGCTGTTGCTTTGAGCCGGGTCTCACTATGTTGCCCAGGCTTATCTCAGCTGAACTTCTGAGCTCAAGTGACCCTCCTGCCTCAGCCTCTCAGGTGGTGGGGAAGGCGGGTGTGTGCTACCACACCTGGCTCAGAGCCAGGCTTTGAATCTCAGTGTCCAGCTTTAAGTCTTTAATCACTTAGCACTGTCCCTTTCGATGGGCAGCTCCTCAGTGTTTTATCCTAGCATTTTAAGCCTGAAGATACCAGCTGACTTACACACACACACACACACCCATTTCCGCGAACTAAGAAATGAAAAGCGTTATTCAAAAAAAAAAAGAGAGCCCAGCATTTCCCTGCCCCGCCCCAGCGTCATGTACCTGCCGGTTCCGAGCAGAGGGTTTGGACGGCTGGTTCATCCTGATAGTCAGATTTGCCTCTTACGCAGTTGAAGCCTGCTCCCGAGCCACCTCCTGGCAACTTCGGCAGCGAAAATGAACTCTGTGAAGCAGAAACGTTATTAGTCACGTTCTAGCCCAGAGATTTTAACTGTCCTGTGCTCCAAAATTGTCAAGATTTGATTTTTCACCATGGCCCTTGTTTGAGAGGTAAGGTTCCCAGCATCTTCAGTGTGGGTGATTTCCAAATATCAGGACTAATTACTGCATTGGTGGGAGGCCTTTGTTAACTTATTCATTTATTTATTTTTTTGAGTTAGGGTCTCACTGTGCAGTTCATGCCGGCCTGGACTCACTACGTAGGCCAGGATGGCCTCGAACTCAGGGGTGTCCTCCTGCCTCAGCCTCTCCGGTGCTGGGATTACAGGTGTGCGCCACCACGCCCGGCTATTAAATTTAATCCTCAAATAAACGTAAGGTTTTCAGAATTAGCTTAAACCCTCGTTAGATAAACGCGGTAACAGGAATCTTAGAGCTCATGCAGTTCAGGCCTCAGCCTTGACACTCAGGTCACTTCTGACTTTCAGGCCAATTCAGATGGAGAAAGGCAGGTAATTAGCTCACGCAAACAAACATACTGACACCTGATTTTACAATGAAGAGAAACAAGTTAAAGAAATGAGTCCTAGGAACAAAAAATAAATGCCAGTAAAGCCTAGGGGCAGAGTCCATAGGCCTCAGTCTCAACAACTTCCGTTTTTAACATGGGCACATTTTCTCAGATAACAGGGTCCAAACCAGGGCTGCAGCCGAACGCGTCCTGCCTTCCACACTGCTTGGCCTGCCCCCTCCCGCTTGGTTGCTCTTTAGAACAACCCAGGGGATGGTTCTTTGCAGCAGCAAAGTGTGTGGCCGCTTGGGTTCTTGCTGTACCCCAGGAAGGAACGGCAGTGAGAAAGAGGGAAAAAGAGACAAGAGACAAAGAGCTGGGATCAGGCGAAGGTCCTCGCTCCCGAGCGGAGAAGAAGACCTGCCCAAGACCAGCAGAGCATTTATTCATACTCTCGAGAGGTTGGCTGATTTCGCCTCGCTGCCCACAATCAGTTAACAAGCTGCAACGGCTCGTCCCCGTGCTCTGAGGAGCCCCTGTCCTCGGGCTGGCTTCGTCCTGCGCGTGTAACTACTCTCCAGCTTCAGCCGCTCCGACAGCCCCTGTGGGCTGCCGGTTCTTTTCTACAGAGAAGAGGAAGCGCCCAAAAGGTGCCCCTGGTCAACCCCGCCCTCCCTTTCCCAGCGCCACCTCCCGGTACCGCAAGGAGCAGACCCAGTTTGGTCAGCGTTTAGGCCTGGACTTTCACTCCCTGTGTGGCCTCGGGTGTGGTACAGTACTGAAGCTCCCTCTGCCTCAGTTTCCTGACAAATAAAACCTAGACAATACCCCATAGGACTGTCACATAGAATTTAACTAACTTTGTGTTTAAAAATTCTTGTGCCAGCGACATTGTAGCATCCAGGAAACCATAACCCTTCCACCACCCTAACTGCCTGTACTCCTGACACTTTCCCCTCTCAGACATCTCCCCCGTTTGCTGTGTGGAGAACAGTGCTCTCGGTCACAGCACCTGCTCCGGCCTCCTCCTCGCTCTCCCTCATCGGCCGCCCTGTGCTCACAGCCCCGCTGATCTGACCCCGCCGCGGCTGCCGCCCCCCGCTGCTTTTGTGCGTTTTATCTTTGATAATATTATTTACGTAATATATTTATTTAATGATATATCTAAGCAACCTACAGTTCTGTAGCCCCAGTTTATAACGCAGTCATCTGATCCTCCTCCTGTTCTTGTGAGATGGAAAGACGGGCATGGTTCTGCCTCACTTTACGTGAAGAATTGGAGGATCTGAGGGATGATGGGCTTTACCCGCAGGCACCCTGAGAGAGGCAGAGCTGGGGTGAAGCCCAGTCTCCTACCATGAGTGAGACCCCTCATGACAGATATTCGTCACACGCAAACTGTGCACCAGGCAGCATTCTAGATCTGAGGACACATCAGACGCCAAACAAAGCAGTGTCTCCTCCTCAGGGAGCTCCTATTTTAGTTACCACAGATCACAATATGCGATATAACAGCCATCACTGAATCCCTACTACCTTGATTAGTGAAACTGTATCGTTATTATTGGTTTTTATTATTTTTGACTCTCTTTAATGGTTTGATAAGTCTTGCATTCTTACATCTGGTGATCTGAGCAACTTCGTTGAAAATAACAATATGTAATGTAACAACCACTCTTAACTTCCTATCACCTTGTTTTGAAATTCTGTATTGTTTTTATTGCTTTTGTGTTGTTTTGTTTTTGTCTTGGGTGTTGTTATCTTGTTTTCTTTTCTTTTTAAAATAAAAAAAGCTTCGGTGTGAAACCTCATATCATTTTTAATGTTCTTGCTTTGTTTTGTTTGTATTTTGCTATTGTTCTTCATTTTTACTATTCTCTTTAAAATAAAAAAATCACTCAAAAAATTAAATTAAATTAAAAAATAAAACTAAATAAGTAAACTAATTACATAATACATAATTTCTGGTGCCAGAAAATTATAACTGTTATGAAAAATAATAATAATAGGCTAGACATAGTGGAGCACGCCTGGAATCCCAGCACTTCAGAAGCTGAGGCAGGAGGATCGCTGTGAATTCAAGGCCAGCCTGGGGTACTTGCTTCAGCAACACATATACTAAAAAAAAACGCCATCCTGGGCTACATAGTGAGTTCAAGGCCAGGCTGAACTACGTAGGAAGATCCCGCCTCGAAGAACAACAACAACCACATAATAATAATAACAAGTTCAGCAGATGGAAAGAATGAAAGAGCAGGCTGTTAGACAGGTGGTCAGAGAAGATGTCTCTGGAACAGGGACCTGGTCAAACTGAGGCAACGAGTCATGTGAACACTCATAGAGGAAGCATTCCAGGCAGCACTCTGGACCGCGAGGAGGGAGGCCCTGAAGCAGGGGTGTGCGTGGTATGTGCATTGAACACTAATTTCGCTGCTGATGATGAAGTGTTACTGGAAAGAAACATCCTGTGATCCCAGAACTTCTGGAGCCTGGGTGAAGCGCAACCTCGAGTGAATTCTAACACACAGTTTTACTGAGCATCTGCAACAAGCGAAAGTGTACTGCATTGCACAATGTTATTCAACCATGGAAACCTTTCCTTCAGAAGCATCTCTGGGGATTCCTATTGCACAGAACACTCTGGAAAATGCCACACCACGCCCTGCGTCCCGTGGAAAGAGGAAGCTGGGCTAAAAGCTAGAACTTCAGGCGCTCTGTGAACCGGTGGAAGACACGAAAGTGTCTCCAGGCTGTGGCTGGCCGCACCTATCCACGAGTGCCAGTGTCCAGTCCGTCCTGTTTCTCCTCAGCTCTGCGCACCTCCCCGAGGGCCCTGTTTCCTGTCTGGAGCGCTGCTGATTTCCGTGATTGAACCCCGGCTAGCTGGCTGTTGACTCTCCACAGTGGTCTCCTCTGGGGAGTGGAAACAGGGCAGGGCAGGGCAGGGCCTACAGAAATCTGCAGAGGCGGCTCCGCCCTGTTCGTGAATGGGAGACAGGGCAGAGGCGGAAGGGGGCTTGCACTGTCCCGAGCAAAGCACGGGAAGCCTCCCCTCCAGGCCTGAGCGGAAATCCAGCTCAGGCTTTGTCGCTCACGCTCTGCTCCCCAGCTGCCACGGGTATCTCTAGAAGTGACAGAGCTGTAGGCAGGTGGGGGCCTCGGCCGGAGGAAGATTGCCAGCTGTGAAGAATGCGATCGCCGCCTGACTTGGGAAGAATCCCCAAGCCTTCTGAAAGCTATGAAGCCAGGAAATGAGTGGGAAGCAGCTGGAGCGGGCCAGGCCAGGCTGAGGGCCCAGCAGCAAGCGAGAGGGGAGCGGCAGCGCGCTGACCTCAGGGAGCCCGGCATGTGGGGGCCGGTTACTCCGGAGCAGGCAGTGAGGGCTGAGCAATGTCCCTGGACGTCGCTCTGCAGGCGTGGACGGTCCCATCGGGAGAGTGCAGAAGAAGCCACCCACTGGCTTTTATACAAATTAACGACACAAATCCAGGATAATTCTGGATGTAGCTTAACCCTGCATTACGTACACGGTCGAGTATGACACTAAATGCATTATTTCTTCAGGGCTTTCAAAGGAATCCTACAGAAGAGCTGATGAAACGCTTGACCACGGACTAACAAACACGCCCCGGATAAAATTAAACTGTTTTTACTGGGACGCCTCATCTGAGGGGCTAAAAACATTATTTCAGGATTATGAACTATACACAACTAAGTCATTCTACAAACAGCAGCAGATGCCCAGTACCCTGAGCCAGAATTTGTAGGCATCTTCTCTTCACATGCTAGAAGAAATAACACTAATGATGACAAAAGTATTATAATCTTTATTAAGTGCTGACAACTTGCTCGGGCCAGACACTTTATATGCAGTATTTAAAATAGTCACCATACATCAGCATTGCCATGTGTGTCCGGTAATCTACTTGTCAACCCGACTGGACTCAGAGACTCGGGGAGCGGCCTGGGTCAGAGGGGTGACAGCTCGCTGGATTCATCCCCAGGTGCCCAGCTGAGTGTGCTGTGCGGGGCTGCGGCTCCGCTGGAGCTGGGCCCCTGGGGGCGTGGCTTGGAAGGTGCATGCCCCCACCCCCCTTCCCAGGTGCCCAGCTTCTCAGCCACCGTAAAGTGAGCTTCGGCCATGATGCTTCTGCCTTAAAGCCAGGCAACTACGGACTGAGACCCTGAAACTGTGAACCAAAACCAACCTTTCCTCCCTGAAGCTGCAGGTGTCAGGTGTTCTGTTCCAGCCACAGGGAAGCTGGTCAGTACCCTATGTCTGTTTGACAGGTGAAGAGGGGGAGGGTCCAGTGCCACGTGGTTAATTAAGCAGCTGGTCTGGGACGCACACCCCGGTCTCTTTGCCTTAAAAGGCAAACCCTGTTTTTCTTGTCACATGCTCCTGTGACATAGATAGCACCACAGGGTAACTAGAACAGGGGAGTTAAAGGGCAAGAGAACGTTACATTTCTTCCCTGTGTACCATCCTCCCACTAACGATTTATAAAATACAACCATCCTCAGTACTGCAGGGGATTGGTTCCAGGCACCCTGTGGACACACAAATCCAAGGCTTCTCAGGCTCCATATATTAAGTATTGTTTGCCTAAAAGCTGTGCATACCTTCCTCTCAACTGTCTCTAGTATTTCTACCTAATACAGTGTAAATGCTATATAGTCATTCTACTGTGACAATAAAGTCTATACATGTTTAATATAGGTGCAGGGTTTTTTCCAAATATTTTCCACCTACAGTCCATTGAATTTGTGCAGCTGCAGGCATGGAGGGTAAGCTGTGCATTTTTAATTTCTTCTTTACCAGATGCTGGTAAGATCAATATATATTTATGTGGTACTTTAAAAGAACTAGAAAGCAAATGATAGATTTTTTTTAAAAGAATTATCATTCTATGAAATAAATGGGACATAAATCTGGACTGATTCAGCTACTCTTAGACACCTCCACCAGGCTCGCTCAAACGTTGGTAGCTTCATGTTAGACACTTACGTGAAGCAGCTAGGTTAGCGCTTCGTATCTGACCTTAAAAACAATCACAGAAGCATAGTGAATAGCCTAACAGCCTCTGAGAAACTTGAGGTTCTCATTCTTCCCTATGTCTCAAACTACTCTAATTCTGAAGACCCTTTCAGCAGCATACAACAACGCAGAGCTGGGTATGGTGGAGCATGCCCGAAATACTAGCTATTTGGGAGGCTGAAACAGGAGGATCCTAAGTTCAAGGCCAGCCCAGGAAACTTAGTGAGACCCTGTCTCCACATTTAAAAATAAAAATGTCTGGGAACGTAGCTCAGTGCTTCCTGGGTTCAGTCTGCAGTACTCACACACAGAAGCAGTGCAGTAACTATCCCGTCGTGCTCTGCAAGTCTGTGTGAACTTCATGGATCCCTTTTTCTGCTCCCTCCAACATACATCGCCTTCCCAGAGCCATGTCATTCCCATTCTTAACCCAAGCTGAACTAAATCCTTTCTGTTTAATATTTTACTTTAATAAAATATTCATTTCATTCATAAGCCTACTACTATGTGCCAGCCACATATTCCCACAAAGAAATAAGAGAGAGAAATCATCTATTGCCATTGTTTATGTAGTTTGTCCCTGTTGACAAGACTTTCACCTACATGCCATCACAATATACAACCAAGCCTGAAAATAATGCACAGCACCTTGACCACAGGGATCTCTTGACTCGTACGTAATTCAAATAACTCCCCAGGGTTGCTTAGGTAAGTTAGCTTTAAAAAGAAGTATCTGTATAGAAAGGTCAAAGAGACAACATCCTTAGTTACATTAGTACAATATACATAACGACATTCATAATCATATGTTAGAAAGAATGAAGCAATATAAAAACTTTTTCTGGCGGTTCCCATGACCCTCTCTGGCAGCTGGTCACACGGTGAGGGGGTGGTGAGGCCCGCAGCCTGCATCTATGGAGCAGCTGGTAGCGTCCAGCTGGGCCAAACTCCAGTGATGGCACCACGGGAAACAACACTGGGCCTGACACTGGGCCGCCCCACAGCTCCTGGCCTGAGGGTGTCCCCTGATCCGAGAATGGCTACCTCTCGAGACGAGCCAGGGGCTGAAACCGGTGGTGGCACCTATGGGACTAGGCACGGGGCCCATGATCCCTCAGCGGCCACTGCGTGGCCCTCACGGGTGTGCGAGCCCCCCGTGGAGGAGAGCTGGAGGAGCGTAAGTGAGGTGGTACCCATCAGCAGTGCGTGGGGTGGCCTGACTCAGACGGCGGGAGGCATTCGACCATCCCAGGGTTGTCTGTGCCACTTCCGGGAGATCAAGGTGGCCGCAGTGTTTGAGCATGTAGACCAAGACCTAAGGATGGATCTGGACAAGACGCCTCCACCAGGCTCGCCAGCTGAAACCATCAAGTACCTGATCCACTAGTTTCTAAGAGGCATAGATTTCCTTCACGCCAACTGAATCGTTCACCGAGACCTGAAACCAGAGAACATTCTGGTGACAAGTGGTGAGACGTCAAGCTGACAGGCTTTGGCCTTGCCGGAAGCTACAGCTACCAGATGGGCCTTACACCAGTGGTGAGTGAAAAGATGGTGGCCACATGGGTTCTGGTTGGGGGTGGGAGAGTGACCGCTCAGAGCAGTTGAAAAGTCCTTGTTTTACAACGTGGGCCAAAGAATTACAATTCACAGTAACCAGGACGGCCCTCCCCGGCCCTGACTGCTCCCTTTAGGTGGTTACACTGAACGCTTCTGCAAGCTACACACACCCGTGGACAGGTGGCGTGCTGGCCCTATCTCTGCAGAGATGTTTCGTCGAGAGCCTCTCTTCTGTGGAAACTCTGAAGCTGACCAGTTGGCCAAAACCTGTGACCTGACTGGGCTGCCTCCAGAGGATGACAGGCCCTGAGATGTGTCCTCACCCCAGGAGGCTTTTCCTCCGAAGGCCTCGCCCGGCGCATTCGGTGGGACCTGAGATGGGGGAGTCTAGGGCACAGCTGCCGCCAGAAGTGCTGACGCTTCACCCACACAAGCAAGTCTCTGCCCTCGGAGTCCGCAGCTCGCTCGCCTACAGGAGGAAGAGGGCGACCCTCAGCCAGCCGTGGAGTGGCTGCCGCAGAAGGCGGGAAGCTGCCGTTTCCCTCCGGGCGCCTGAGTGGAGAGGAACCCCACTGGAAGGGGGCACTTCTCTGAGGCTGTGGCGTCCTGCAGCCGTTCACAGAGAACACTTGGCTGCCTCAGTGACATTCCCCACCACTCTCCTCTCAAGGCACACCCTTCCCTTGCCCCGCTTCTCTACTCTGAGGGGTATATCCCCCCTTGCCTTGATACTGCTCCTTTTTATATGCAGGAAGACAAAACAAGACAAAAGTGAAGAAAAAAATTTCACAATAATTTTTATAAACAGGCTCCATACTATACCCATAGATTTGAAATATTGGGGCTGGGGATTTAGCTCAGCGGCGCAGCACCTGCCTGGCAAGTGCAAGGTCGTGAGTTCAATTCCTGGTACCAGAAGAAAAACAAAAATATAAATAAATAAAATAAAATATTTACAATTTACTTAAAAAGAATATATCCATAATTGAAAGACAAACTAAGGAGCAAAGTAATCCATTTACATAAAGCCATCAGGAGAAAGGTAGGCAGCCTGTAATTTAGATCAATTTAGACTTAACATGAAAGCTACTGCATAAAAATTGCTTTGTAGCAGGATGACTTTTAGTTTTTTGAAGGCTTCATTGTAGCCATTCTTCTAATTATCCAAGGTCAAATGCAAGAAGAGTGAAAACAAAGCTTTCTATGAATGCAATAAAATGACAATTTCCTTCCACTCTTTACCACAAGGAACAGAAGCTATGCTTTCTCCAGCTAGTTCTGTGTAACTATGTCCGCTCCTTGCTCGCCCTTAGGTTTGTTACAGCTTCAAGTCTGAGGTTTCATGTTTGTTTTGTTTTGTTTTGCGACACCAAGAATCAAACCTGGGAGCTCAGGCACGCTAAACCTGCCTATCTGTCCTACCACGGAACCACAGTCCCCCTACTGTCAAGTTTTTATGTTGGGATGTGGACCCAAAGTAACACCCATTTTATGCACAGGTAGTTATTTAATGGTACAATCTGAAAAACACTAGAATTACTTCCCTCTGTCACTAATAACCTGAAATCCCACTACACTGAATGCATTTCTTTGGGTCAAAATATTGTGTTCTGTTAAAACGTAAACAGAGCTGGGCACAGTGACACATGCCTGGAACCCCAGATATTTAGGAAGCTGAAGAGGATCACAGTGAGAGGCCGAGCCTGACTGCGGCAGTGTCTAGATGCCCCCAAAGCTTCCTGCGGTCATAGGGCTTTGGAGACGGTTGAATCTGGAGAGCGCGATTGATTTGTCGTGCTGTGCTGGGATTGAGTGTGCTGGGATGAAGGGTGGGTGACTGCTGGATCAGCCCACTGATTGGACTGGCACCGCCCTGGTCCTGCTAGACTGGATACAACATAACGGACAGAGAGAGCCCCCTCCCCTCCCCTGTCCTCTTCCTCCCCTCCTCTCCTCTCTCTCTAAAATTCACGGGAGAGGCTGTAAAATCCTGAAATCATTGCTAACTAATTTTAATATTTTGACATTTGTAGTCCTCTTTTTTGTTGTTTTTGTTGTTATTCCCACTTCTCCCTAATTTCTGAGTAAGACTCTGTAAACAAACTTTACTGTGTGTTTTCTAAAAAACACACAATAAGTTCCAGAGCAAAATCATTCAAGTTCTCACATGTTTTCCTTTCTATTTATTCTCTAAGCTTCTCAGAGGTCCAGGAAAAGCAAATTTGCTTTACTTTTATTATTATTATTCTTAGCCACTAATTCCATTAGAAATGGAAGAAATAACTGAATGAGATTATAAAAATTACATAAATGTCTACATAATTACATAAACGTTTGGCAAAGTAACGCTTCTAACACTCTCCACCCTCCCATCCCCATGCCCAATGCAATGTTCTGCTCACAGGTAACTGCAGGATTTATTCTAAAAGAGTAATGGTAATGATGCACGCTGGTAATAAGACGAGCACGTCGCGTGTGGACTGTATCCTGTCACCCTGTGCTTGTGACCACACCTGAGGGCACATCATCTACATGTGAAATGTATGGCACCTCCACAATCCAAATTTCATGCCATTTATATGACTGCTCCTACTCGTGATATCACTTCGTCACTACTCAAAGGGGTGTGACAGTGAAATTTCTTCTATGAAAAATTAGATTTGATTCTGGATGTTGTAGTCAAGGTTTGCAAGGCAAATAATTTAATTGGGACACATAATTTATAGGATTATTTTATAGTAGTCACCCAAAGAGTCAAATACAAAAGTGCAAGAAATCTGTCCACACACTAGAGACACAAAGACTCCAGCTGAAGGCCTGGATCCCACAGCAACGTCCTGCATGAGTCCAGCTGAAGACCTAGAGACCATGACAATGTCTTATGCAAGTCTGTATCAAGGATCTGCACTGGGAAGGCCCAAAGGTCAGCGCTGAAAGTCTGTGCCAGCAGGATGAAGGATCTGTGCAGAGGAGGCTGAGGGATGTGAACTGGAGCCAAAAAGAGACGCTCAAAGTAAGGACCAGAGCTCCCTTGAAAAGTACCACAGCCGTCCTCAGCAACAGTGAGGTCCCGAGTTCTTCCGATGATGAGAACAGCCAAGTTCACACCAGGAAAGCCAGCATGTCAAGCTCTCCAGGAGAACCAACAGCTCACCACCTCCCCGACCCCAGTTCTCCTTTTATGCTGTTGGCAACAGTCCCCAGGTGGGCCTTCCACACCCAGCACCACGCTGATTCAGTTCAGCTGGGGGTAACAAGTTGCCCACCAGTTGTCAATCCACCACAGATGTCCTCTTTGGCCATTCAAATTTTAGTTAAAAGGGAGTTTAAGTCTGAATTCTCTTGAAAGCATAATCCTATCACAAAAAATTATTAAGTGTGCAACTATTTCTTTCATCCTGTCCAATTCAACAATTTAAGCCCTGAAGACAAAAGAGGAAGACTTTACATGTCATCCATATCAATGGCAGAGCACAGAAACATTTGTGCTGTGCATCTAATGTTACAACAGATTGACACAAAAATTTAATGACCTAACTGGTCATCTCTCAAATTCTTAAAATATTACGCCAGGATAGTTTAAAGTGAACTGCAGGGCCAGGGATGCAGCTCAGTGGAACAATACCTGGCTGGCAAGCACGAGGTCCTGAGTTCAATTTCTGGTACCAAAAATGAAAAAGTCAAAACAAAACAAATGCTTAAAGTAAACTGCAAGGCACTATTCTAAGATGAAAGCATTCTGAGTGCGGTATTACGGCTTCAGATGATTTCTCATCTTGGCTGTAATGTTGTCAGCTAACCTGTGGCCCTGCTTCTTTGTGTGTTTGCAAAATGTATGGTTCATCTTTATTCAGCATTTCCCCTTTGCTAGAAATGCTGAGCAGCAGGAAAGAGTGAGTTCACGATGCGCTCACTTGTGAGGCTGCTCTTAGCAGTAACTATAAATACTGCCATCGGCTTCATCTTTATGGTGCTGAGAAAGGAAGGTAACCTATGTAAAGAAGTTAGTTAAATGAGGCAACATGTCATTGCTCAATACTGGTGATGCAGTAGTTCTTAGTCCTATAATTGGAAAACAGGATATGAACACTTTAGTGACTGCCTGGCCAGCTGGTCAACCAAAAGTGCACCATTGTAACAGCAAAAGGAAATGTCATGTAGCACTTCCCTAAGTGCATCACAGGGTTTATTCTGCAAATGCTTTTCCCTTTCTTTTTTATTGTTTCATTTGCAGTTTTTATTTGCCTTCACTTCTAGCTAAAAGATGCTTTGTGATGAGGGTGTCCTTCCTGAAAATTATCTGTACTCCTTTCCAAAGGACAATTTACCTGCTTGGCCATCTGCAGTAATGTTTGTGGCCCCTTGGAAAAGCAACATCATTAGTGAGATTGCTGCTAACTCAATAAATTCAGTGAAAAAAAAAAAAAAAAAAAAAAAAAAAAAAGCATGGGCTGGGGATTTAGCTCAGCGGCAAAAGCGCCTGCCTGGCAAGCGCAACGTCGTGAGTTCGGTTCCCGGTACCGGAGAAAAACCAAAAATAAATAAATAAATAAATAAATAAATAAATAAATAAATTCAGTGAAATACAAGAACACTCTAGTTCTGTGTATGTTCTTCTGACACTCTGTGATCACATTCTTTCAAATAGTTGCATAAACCACAAAATATGTAGAAACTTTAGAAACAGGTATATGCATAGCACACAAAAAATATGTTGAGAAATCAACATCTATATTTAGAGATTAAGAAAAATAAATTAGGCATAGCACACAAAAAATATGTTGAGAAATCACCATCTATATTTAGAGATTAAGAAAAATAAATTAGGCTGGGCATGGTGGCACATGCCTGTAATCCCAGCACTCAAGAGTCTGAGGCAGGAGGGTCATTGCAAGTTTGAGACCAGCCTGGGCTACAAAGTGAGTTCAAGCCCAGCCTGAAATGCACAGTGAGACCCTGTCTCAAAAAGACAAAACAAACAAATAAAAATAAAGAAATTATGAATACAAATTTTAATATTATGTTGATACATGATTTAAGAAACTAAATTCAATTGTGATTGTTTACACCTCTAACCCCAGCACTCAGGAGGCTGAAGAAGGAAGATTTCCAGGAGTCCAAGGCCAACCTAGCTACACAGTAAATTCACGACCAGACTGAACTACATAGTAAGACCTGCCTCTAAAAACAAAACAAAGCAAAAACAGAAGAACACAGATTCATTAAGGATTCTCTTACAGGGACAAAAGAATGTACATACCCAGAGACCTCAAAAGAAATGATCGTATATATTTTTTTGATCATATATATTATTGCATAGAAATCCCTAGAATTAAAAAGTAAATTAGAGGGGTTGGGGATTTAGCTCAGCGGCACAAGCACCTGCCTGGCAAGTGCAAGGTCGTGAGTTCGATTCCTGGTACCGCAAAAAAACCAAAAACAAACAAAAAAAAGTAAATTAGATTATCCTTGAAAATAAGAGAATCTTTATTTTCAGAAAGCTTGAAGATAAACTACATATGGTAGTACACGCCTGTAATCCTGGCACTCAGGAGGCTGAAGCAGGCTATCACAAGTTTGAGCCCAGAATGGGAAATTTGAGCACGACCCTATGTCACACAAATGGAAATAGAGTTTAGTGTGAGACCCTGGGTTTAATTTCCAATCTGGGGCGAGGGGCTGTAGAGGGAGGACCATGAGGGAATAATTACTTACTATAGGAAAGAACTAGCTTTCGGTGAGACAGTGTATTGAACTAAACAACAGATATACTTTAGTCATCTTGTGACCATAAGCATAAAGAAAGAAAAGACCAATCTAAACAAGATTTTAAAAAAAGAAAACAAAAAGGAAGAAAAATAGGACAAAAAGATTGTGAGAAGAAGGCTTTGGAATTATCAAAAGATTTCCACAGTCAACACAGCCAGGGCCTTCCCAGTGATAACTCAGAAACATTGTTTATCAAAGCCAAATTCTCCTGCGCTTCACACAAGAGGCCTTTAATTTCAAGGAGTAGTCTGCGGTGGATAAATCTAACCTGCTAAAGCAAACGCTAACCCTTGAGCTGCAAACCACCGAAGACTCTTCACATTCAAGAAATAATTTCTGTGTGTTTTTGAGAATTCCCAGGAGAGAACTTACAAGTGTGAGACTCTTCTAATAACATGCTTTCAGGACATGCACCCACTTTATAAATCGTCTGAGTCTCCGAGAAGCACTCCGAGTGCGGCTCACACATCTACGTATCAGCCCCCAGAGGAATCCCTCACTCGGCTGCATGACAGCCTCAGTTCAGCCACGCGGTTTAATCCCATGGATTTCTATACTGGGAAAAGTTAGCATGAAAACAACCCTACAGCCGGGCTCCTGGCCACTGTAGTGTCTCCCCCTCCAGAAGAGTGCTATTCACACAGCAGCGCACGCAGAGACCCTTGCCTCGCTTCTAGCCTCTCCTGCTCTCCTGGAGTCGGATTGGTAGCAGTATCTGCCCACCCAACCCCACCCCAGCAGCGGCAGATTACGTCGTAGGCCTGCTGGGGCCCACCCTCATTGAAAACAGAAAGCTTTACACGAAGACAAGTGGTCTTACTGGCCCTGCTCCAACTGAAAGGCCACCTGCTGCCATCCCTGGAAGGGTGCTGCTTCCACAGAGGAAGAGGGTGGCCAAAGCCAGCCGAAGCCCATTTAAGAACTATGAGATTAAGCTGTATAAAAGTGTATATTATTCCACCATAATTCTTCAATTACACTAATGCGGAATTCTCTGGGCACTTCTCTAAAATATATGAGAACTTACATTTTTATTATTTTTAAAATAATTATTTACATAATAAAGTTATTGAGTAATTTTTAATTACGGTTGTTAATAACTTTTTCTCTATGTGCACGATAGCATAGTAAGCCCTGGGGAAAGAAATAAATACCCCACAGAGGACTCTGTGTGAAAAGATTAAGTGGGCTGGGGATTTAGCTCAGCGGCACAAGCACCTGCCTGGCAAGCGCAAGGTCCTGAGTTCGATTCCCAGTACTGGAAAAAAAAAAAGAGATAATAAAAGATTAAGTGCCCTGGGGGAAATGGGCAATCAAATCAATGTAAGGTGACAAATATTGTACTGTTCAATTTCCTTGACTGATATTGGATTATTTAGAATTTTTATATCCTCTTGATTCAGCTTTAGTAATTTATGTGTATCTAGGAATCTGTCCATTTCTTCTGTGTTCCCCTCTTCTCTGAATACAGGTTCTCAGAGTAGGTATTGATGATCTTCTGGATTTCTGGATCTCTGAGATCTGCTGGGATTTCACCCTTTTCATTCCCATTTGCATGGATTGAGTCTTTCCTTGTTTTGATAAGGTTGACTAAAGGTTTGTCAATTTTATTTAATCTTTCAAAGAACCAATTCTTCAATTCATTGATTTTCTTATATTGTTTTCTTAGTCTCCAGTGCATGAGTTTCTGCTCTGATCTTTACAGTTTCCTTTCTTGTATGAGCTTTGGTCTTGACTTGACCTTCTTTTTGGAGAAGCTTGAGGTTCAACATTAGGTTATTTACTTGAGCCCACTTTGTTTTTCTGCCAGGGGAATTCACTGTTAGAAATTTCCCTCATAAGACTGCTTTTATTGAATCCCATAGGTTCTGGTATCTTTGTATTGGCAGTATCATTTAATTGTAGAAATGGTCTAATTTCTTCTTTAATTTCATCTGTGACCCATTGGTTGTTCAGGAGAGTGTTATTTATTTTCCATGTGTTTATGAAGTTCTTGTGGTTTCTTTTGCCATTGATTTCCAATTTCATTGCACTACAGTTTGATAATATGCATGGGATAACTTCAATTCATTTACATTTTCTTAGGTATATTCTATGAGCTAATATGTGTTCATTTGGAGAATGTCTCATATACAGCAGAGAAGAATGTGTATTCTGATGTTGTAGATGGAACGTTTGTCTACAGCCATATCACCTTGAATGCGCCCAATCTTGTTTGATGGAACACTCTACAGATATCTACTAAATCCATTTGTTCAAAAGTTTGGTTCAATTCTGATATTTCTTTCTTGCCTTTTTGTATTGTTGATATGTCTGTGACTGTGGGGTATTCAGGTCTCCCATTACAACTGTATTAGTGTTTGGTTGATTTTCCATGTCCATTAATATTTGTTTTATATAGCTGAGTGCACTGGTGTTTGGTGCATGTGTGTATCTATGATTGCTATCTCTTCCTCTTGAATTCTTCCTTTTACAAGGAGGCAGTGACTTTCTTTGTCTTGTTTAATCAGTACTGGCTTGAGATCTACTTTGTCTGCAGATAGCTACCCCTCCTTTTTTCCAGGTTCATATCACATTGAGTATTGTTTTCCATCCTTTGACTTTTGGTCTATGAATTTCTTTTGTAAATTAAATGTGTTTCTTTTGTGCAGCATATTGTTGGTTCTTGTTTCTTGATCCACTCTGCCAGTATGTTTCTTTTGATTGGTGAATTGAGACCATTTACATTGATGGTTTTAACTGATAAGTGTTGACTTTTCTTTGTCATGTTTGTTTCCTGTTGTTGGCTCTTTTTGTCCCCCATTTTATTGCTTGCTTTGCCTATGGATTAATTCTGTTGGGGCTTACAGGGTTGTAATCCTTATTATCCCTTTCTAGAATGTTCATCAGAACATTTTGGAGTGCTAGGGTTTTTTTTTTTGTTTTTTGGGGGGGTTGTTTTTTCTTTTTGTCTTTTGAGACAACGTCTTGCTATGCAGTTCAGGCTGACCTTGAACTCACTTTGTAGCCCACGTTGGTCTTGAACTCACAACAATCTGCCTGCTTCAGCCTCCCAAGTGCTGGGATTACAGACATGCGCCACCATGCCCAGCTTGGAGTGCTAGTTTTGTGGTCATCAATTTCTTCGAGAGTTCTTTGTCATGGAAGTATCTTATTTCTCCAACAATTTTGAAAGATACTTTTGTAAGGTACATCAATCTGGTTTTCAGGTTATTTTCTTTTAGGACTTGAAATATTTCACTCAAAGTTCTCCTTGACTTGAGGGTTTGTATTGAGAAGTCTGCTGTGATTCTGATGGGCTTTCCTTTATAGGTGATTTGTTTCTTTTCTCTAATAGCTTTCAATGTTCTGTTATTGTGTTGAATTTCTAGAACCTTAACTACTATATGCCTTGGAGGACATTTTTTTTTATCATGGTTAATTGGAGTTGTATGTGCCTCACTTATCTGTATGTAAATTGTTTTTCCCTGCTAAGGAAGTTTTCTGTCATTACTTCTGTGAACAGATTTTCTTCTGTATTTGTGCTATCTCCTGCTTTTTTACTGACTTCAATCAATCTTATGTTATTCTTCTTTACAACTGTTGGATTGGTTTTTCATAGTACCTTGCTATTTTTAAGGAATCTTTCTCTTCATGATCACTAACCTCAATCCTGTCTTCTAGATCTGATTGCCTCATCTACTGTGTATATTTTCAATGGAATTTTTAATCTCCTAGATATCTGATTGAATCTGTTTCATGGATTCCATTTCTTTCTTATGTTTGGTGTTCACAGTTATCCTCATTTTCTTAAATTTCCTCTATTTTTTAACCTGTATCTACTCTTGAGTCACTACCCTTCCTTTTGCTTACCATCTTTGTAGTTATATGAGAAATTATTGTTATTTGATTTTTTTCTAGAGCCTCATTCATCTGCTTTGTTACTTCTACCATTACCACTTCAGAGAGTCCAAGTGATTGGCTTTCAGATTGTTTCACCTCATTGCCCCTGGGTTTGCCTTTGGCAAGCTAGAAGCATGGAGTTGCATCTTGCTTCTGTCTTCTTATTTTCTATTTTTTTTAGTTTAATTCCTGGGTTCACACTTACAAAATTGCTTATGGCAAGTAACTTTACTGCTAGTATTGAGAACCCTTAGGGAATGACTACTTTTCAGAGATGTCTTTGAGGTGTAGCTACCTTTTAGGCTTTTAGTCTGTTGCAAGATCCTGCCCCTTCAATCTATTGGGGATGAGCAGTTGCTGCATACTGGCCTAGCCTCTGCTTCTCTGGCACTGGCCTATAGTATTGTGCATGAGCCTTTGGCAGGCTTAGTCTTGGCATAGAATAATTGTATCACTTTGGCTAAAGAAGTACAGCCAGAAATAACAATAGCATCAAACACAGCCTAGAAAATAGCAGACTGTGGTAACAATTAATTAACCACCTTTAACCATATGAACTAGGTTTTTGTTTATATGACAAAATCTAAAATAAACAAGAAAATTGTACACAGTAAACATATCATCAATATGGCAATTTTACCAGCAGGCAAGAAAATTTAAAAGAATTTAGGGGCAAAAGAGAGAAACAGAAAAAGAGGAAGAGATCAGAAGCAAGACTGGAGGACAAAGGAAGATTATGTGAACTTTGGGAAACTGGTGAAGAAAACAAGGAAGAGAGAAGGAAAAATAAAAATAGGAACAGAACAACAACAAAACTAGAAACAATGTTTATTCTCATATAAAACAAGAACAAACAATCAAGGAAAACAACACAAAAAAAAAAAAAAAGAAGAAGAAGAAGAAGAAGAAGAGAAAAAGAGGAGGCAAAAAATGTCCACTTCAGGGTATGTCTCCACTGTCACTGGTACGATCCATGTTGATTAATCCCAACAAGCCAGCCGCAGATTTAGGGCAGGGCACTGGATAATCCCAGCAAGCCTGTGCCTTTAGTTGCACTGAAGTTCAGGCTGGCTTCCGGCTGAGAGGCTGGAACATGATTTGTTCAGCCTGCAACACTCCCTGTGCCTCCTGCTGGCTTGAACTCCGCTCCTTCACCTCCTGCAAACTTGAACTCAGTTCTGCCTCACCCTGACGCCGGGAGTCTCACGAGGGAGGCAGCCCACAGCTGCTTCCAATTTCCTTGGCCCCTCTCCTCAGGAGCATCTGAACCTGAATAACTCACCAGCCACTGCAGTCTGCCGTGTCCACGGCTCTGTACAACTGGTGTGTTTCTCCGTGGAGGCCTCTGAAGTTGCCAGTAGCCACTGTGTGTCTGTAGGTTTGAGCTGCCTCTCCCACACAGCAAGTCAGGCTCAGGGAGAAAGCACTGACTTCCATCTCCTTCTTCTGCATGGAGGTCTCTCTCTTCACTCTCTTTGTGGGCTTCAATTCTTGCTTCAGATCCTTGCTGGTTCCCAGGGACCCACCTCCTTCCTTCTCTTCCTCACATTGTGATAGTCCAGCATCTGGACACCAAATCTCAGAAAGGCTGTTTCTCTGTTGATCCCTACTCCACTAACTTCCTGGAAGTCCCCAGTAAAGAATTTTTGACAGAAGAGTTATCCTATTTGGCTTTAGACAAAAGAAATATTAAGATCTGTTTTTAAAAAAATGAAATAGAGCAAATCTGAGGCAGAAAGACCAGTGAGAATATTTGTAACAGTTATCCAAGGATTTAAAAATGGACCAGCAGGATAGCAGGATGATTCAGAAGATAGAAAACAGAGTCAGCAATACCCAAAGATCAATTAAGCATGAATTGGAGGAAGTTTAGAGTTCACTTTCAAGTTTCTGTCTTGGACACCCAGGAGACAAAACAGAAAAGGGGACATTTTAGATTTCAGGTGCCCCAAGACATTGAAGAGAAAGTGCCAAAGAACCCATTTGCAATGCCAGCTCAGAGATCAGAGGACCTCCCTCTGGAGCGACAAAAACTCAGCAGTATAGGTCCAACATTATGAGAAAACTGAGGAAAGAACTTTGCCAACACTGACATGACATTTTTCCAAGCTAATAAGTTTGGTTTAGAGCAGTGCTCCCGAAGTAGCAAACCATGATTAATGTTAATGTTATATAAACAATTATCTAAGATTCCGTCAATATTTCATGTATGGGAGCTAACACAAGACTATGGTTTCCTGACTGCAAATTGAAGTGTTCCTGCCAGTGACAATTACCACGGGCCAATGAGGGACCTGCCGAGGAACCGTAAATTGACATACCCACTGCAGCAATATCTCATGAAGTCCGTGAGATCAATTTCATTTTTATGATAGAACAAGGCATTGTCTTTTCACTGCATTGACATTTGTGATGATAACAGACAAAACTGCTGGCACACTGGCACAAATCAAGGAAGTGGCACTAACCGCATTAGGGTCATCACCATGAAGTTATAAGAAAAAACAGGGTTGGGGATATCGCTCAGTGGCACGAGCGCCTGCCTGGCAAGCACAAGGTTGTAAGTTCAATTCTCGGTACCAAAGAAAAGAAAAGAAAAAACAATACTGCTTTCACTTAAAAGTGTCCTTGATGAGGCAGTGAAAATATTTCCTTCTTACATCTCAGCCTAGGGAGTATCTTGTGATACAAAATCAGAAGAACACGTGAAGCACTTATGTATGTCAAAGTACAATGAGTGTTTCTGGGGAAAGTACCTGTGTAATTGTTTAAATTGCAGGCTGAACTAACCACTTTTTTCCATGAGTCACCATTTTTCCTTAAAAGAACAATTGACAGAAAAACAATGATGATTTAGATGTGGGTACTTGGCTTTGCATGTGTTTTGTTCTCTTTTGTTTCTTGTTACTGGAGTTGAACCCAGGACCTTCATTCTGAGCTATATCGCTAGCCCTTTTTTACTTTTTTTTCTTTTGAGACAGGATCTTGCTAAATTGCCCAGACTAGCCTCAAACCTGCGATCCTCCTGCTTCAGCCTCCTAGAGTGCTGGGACTATAGGCATATATCACTGCATCCAGTTCCTTAGAAAATGAACAAAGTGAGCCTGTCAGTTCAAGGAAACAGCAAACAGGATTTGCTGTCAATAAGAGCACTCAGATTTCAAAGTTGGAATTGAGGAAAATTTATATCTGTAACAATAAGCTGGACAACTTCCCACGCTTACGATCTTCTGAGGAACCGATGGTGACACTAGCAGGTGCGGTTTTTTATATTGTGTGACGCAGTGTATCCACCTTCAGCGCGGGTTTGTTGCTGGGTTTGAGGGTGCTGCAGTCTCCTAGAGGAGGTCCTGTGTTCTTTCTGTCCTGAACAAAGACTTGGTCAAGCCAAGGACAAAAATTAGCGAGGCTTTACATTCTTTGAGGATAGGAAAAGAAACAGGCTCCGCAGAGCAAGCTTGGGCTGCACAAGGGCGGGGAAAGTGCGCTGTGCAGCTGAGAACAGCGCTGTGCGGCAGCAAGCGCACAGCGGCAGACAGAGCCGCGCGGGCTGTCCCCTCCCATCGCCCACTCCTCGGGCTGGCCTCAGGTCCAGGGCCGCTGTCAGAACCCTGCGTGAGTTCTTGCAAGAACTGAAGATAGCCAGGCATGGTGGTGCACACCTATAATCTCAGCATCCGGGAAGCTGAGGCAGGAGGATCGCCACAAGTCTGAGGCCACTCTGGACTATGTAGCAAGACCTTGTCTCAAACAAAACAAAACAAAAAGAAGTGAAGACAGCACTTTCTGACTGGTTCCACGTGCAGGGTCTGGGAACGGTGCTGTGCATGTGTCCTGGCGCTTCTTAATTAGCAGAGCACAGCCTGCCACCCCTAATCTCCTGCCTCAGGTTCAGAATTGAATGAACTAATACTTTTGCAATGACCAATGAGTGATGCTACATAATCGAACTTTGCAAAGACTGGCTGAAAGTACAAGACAGACTGATGGAGTTTAGTACACCAGAGCATAAATAATTCACTGATAGGAGTACAAGTTGTAACGAACCTTTACATTAACATGTAATGAAGTCATGGTGTTTTAAACAAATAGTTTCAAATTTCTCAGCTTTTTGTTCTAACTTTAAATGTGATAAATATTAACAGGTGTGAATACTTAATTTATGCAAACAAAAAACTCTTTGGGGAGCCACAGTTATTTCTAAGAGATTAAAGAATCTTGAGAACAAAAAAGTTGAGGACCATTCTCCAGGGAAAAAACAAAGCAGGTCTTCCTTTTTATGGCACTGGTGATCCAAGACAGAGTCTCCCGCCTTCTAGGCAAGTACTATGCCCCGAGCTACAGCGCTAACCCCAAAAGCAGATTTTAGAAAGAGGGACATTCTCACAGGTCAGCTCTCCTGCAGTTGTCCCTTCCCTGTGTCCCACTCCACCTCCCTGCTTATCAGTGTTCAGAAATGTCATTCTAGAGTAGGGTGTGGCGATGCACACCTGTAATCCCAGCGCACGGGAGGCTGAGGCAGGAGGATCATTGTAAGGTCCAGGCCAGCCTGGGCTACAAACTGAGTTCAAAGCCAGCCTGAAGTGCATAATGAAACCTTGTCTCAAAAAGACAAAAATAAATAAATAAGTAAAGAAGTGTCATTCTAATTCTTCCATATGCTGACTATCTTATCTACCTCCCCAATACCCCAGTCAGCATGAGGTCATAGTTTTGCTGCCAGAGAAAGTTATGCATTATCAGGTTGGAAGTCTGCTCTTCTCAGCAACGGTTTGACTTGCAACAGCATAACTGTGTCTTCACTCTAATGAATATATCTTATTTTCCATAATATTTTAAAAATCATTAAGAATTGTGATTATTTTCCCACAACTCTAACTAATCTTATTTTTGGATGCCTTATGTTTTATTAGCTAAGCTGTTCAAGCAGAAAGATGAATATTAGGAGCTGTCGTAGTCGATAAGTTTCATTAGATTATCTCTACGCACACACCGAACTTTAATTATTCTGTTTTCATCATGATGTGTAAACACATTAAAATGAGTAAGTTATTCTGTTCCTAATCAAGGGAAGTAAACAGAAATTTATATATATATGAGCAAATAATATTCTAATAAAGCATTCACATGCCTAAATTGGCGTGCTGGAGCAAATTTATTAATATAAGAATAGCATGCTACAAATATATATGTACCAAAATGCTTTTTCTGTTCTCTGACTCTTTAATCAATCTGTATTTGAGTTAAGTAAACTTTTTCTCCCATGACTGCCACCTGGAATTATTTCACTTCTAGGACATATTGCCTGTGTTTTTGAACCTTAAATAGCACTTTCCACTTCAAGGTACACTGAAAAGTCCTTCTGACAGGTACTGTGGATTGACACACACACAACATCTATTCCAACATATTTCTAGCAGAAGTTGTAAATACAAAAGCTATACTTCCCAGCCTTCCTTCCAGCTAGCCTTCTGAGTTGACTGAGGTTCCATTAGTCAGACGCAACCATGTGGATCTTGGTTTTAGACAGGAGGTGAGCAACCATGTGGGTCTTGGTTTTAGACAGGAGGTGAATGCAGGGAGAAAGGGTAAAAGACATCTTGTTCCTGGTGTCGAGCAGGTTGAAAGTGAGGAGGCTGCTGCAGTGGGATTCCAGAGCCAAGACCTCAAGCAAGACTCCTGATTTAACAGACGGCTTCTTGATCATGGCAAGAGCACAGCCCAACTCTCTGGGGACTTCAGAAGTTAATCCGTAAAAGCTCGGCCTCCCGGGCTCTTTCTTTGGCTCCTTGTCCCCAGTGACTTGGTAAGCCACTTTAAATCCTACAGTGCAACCCTTTCTGCTCCTCTTAGCAAGAGTTAATTCTGTCCTCTCAATGATAGGGAAGACTTCCCATTGAAGACACTGGCCCTTGGACATGATGCTATATTTACAACTTGTTTCTTTGCCCACGTGGCAATTATAGTACATGGAGCGGGCACCATTTAATGGTCTGGTGACACAGTAACTTAATTTCCATCTAAACTTAGAAAATACATTATCAGATGCTGATAAGTCTGTTTAGAGAAGGGGTTGCTCCTTGGTTCAGGGTTTCGGTACTACAGCCTACTGGGAGAGTCTCCGAGCCCTTCTCTGATTGCAGCTCCCATGCTTCCTGAAGAAACAAAATGTGCCTGCATCCATGCAGAGCTTTTACAGCTTTAAAAATGCTGGGGCTGGGGATTTAGCTCAGCAGCACAGCACCTGCCTGGCAAGTGCAAGGTCATGAGTTCAATTCCCGGTACCAGAGAAAAACCAAAAAAAAAAAAAAAAAATGCTTTCATATACATTGCCTGAGTTACAATCCACCACCATTGCCTGAGTTACAATCCACCACAACTGAAAAGCAAAAGGAAAAGAATTATCATATCTACGTTAAGAATGAAAAGGCAGCACTTCAAAGAAGCTAAATAATTTGCTCAAGGTGTAGTGGATAAAAGGCGGAGGTAAGACTAGGACCTCAGGCACCTGTCTGCTCTGCTAGTGCTTCTTTCTTGAGCACTTCTCTGAAGCATTGTGTGTGCTTAATTGAAAATCCCCACGTAGGTACCATAACAGGATCGTAAGTTGCTACCTAATATCCACTCCATTTTCTTCTTTCAAACTAGACCGCCAGGTTGATTGGAAGCAGTAATATACCTAATTATGAGATTCCACTTCCCATTCTCCCTTATGCCTATGTAGGGCCATGTTCTGGTCATGGAAATATAAACAGAGCTGTTGAATAGGACCTCCTGGAAAGGTACTAAAAAAAGGTAATTCTGCTGAAAGAGCTCTTTTTCCTCCTTCCCACTCCTTGGAATGCAGCTGTGACAGCAAGAGCTCCATCAGCACACTGAGTCATTCGAGAGTAGATGTCCCTTGCTAAGGGCGGAGTAGCAAAAGGATATTGGGACTCTAGATCGATGACTTTCAGAGATACAGTGCTACTCCTAGACTTCTTACTTTTAGGCTTTTTTTAACATGAGAGAAATAAATATTTATCTTAAGCTAACATGATGTGGTGTTTCCAATTATATGCGGCATCTTTTAATCCTAACTGATACACATAATTTTTCCAAATTATTTTTCTTGTAAGGTTATGCTGTTTGAAATATTTGCTTTTACCAGTGAGTAATCAGAGAATAGTGATTATTTCAAGATATGTGCAATCTCAAGTCACAGCTTCTGTATATATAGCATTAGATCTATATTACAGTTTGAAGAATAAGGTTAGACTCTCGTGAATAGATTGTTATAAATAAGGGCTTAAATTGAGTCTGTGTGTGTGTGTGTGTGTGTGTGTGTGTGTGTGTTTATGTATTGTGTATTCTCCTAAAACTGTGTGCAAGAGAACTAAGCAACATAGGCAGCTTTGTGCAGAAACTGGAGCTCCTGTGGGGCATCAGCGTGTAGCACTTCTACAGCTTTGTGCAGAAATCATAAAGGGAGTTATCTGCTGTAGTCCTCAGATGCACCATAGTTTGCTGGGCTCATAGAAGCACCATTAGCTGCTGGCCTCTGGGATCTGCTCACATCCCTGGCTATGGGCTGGCTGGTTTTCTTAATGTTCCAGGATTTCTAATTTAGATCTGTTAGATTAAGGATCAGTTATCCTTGCTAAAAGCTGGGAGGGCACATGAGGCTCTTGCTTCCGTTCCTAAGTTTCTCTGGCTATCACCCAGGGAGAATGGTTTGAAGTCTGCATTTCACCCTGGTCTGCAGAGCACCCTGGCTCCACATCCTTTGTTCTCCTGCTCAGGGTCCTTGGCTTATTTTGTGCCTCCTTTTGGGAGTCTGGAGGGCCCTTTCCAGAAAATCAACTATTTTTAAATCTATAAAATAAGTCACATTACATTATAAACAAATTATATTGAACTGTGGTTATCAAAAGAACTTTTGAATTTGATATTATAATATCTGCTCCTTTATTAAGACACTAAATTTCAGGATGTCACAGTAGGGCTAATAATTACCATGATCTTAAAGTAGAAAGGAGGATAAATGATATTTTGAGGCATCCATAACATCTGTCACGTAAAAGAATAATGCCTGTTATTTCTACTAAAGATAGAATCACAGGTAATGTTAATTCTATTGTGGTTTGAGGCTTACATTCATAATGAAATAAAATACTAAGTTTCAAGTAGAGATTGTGAACATAAATATGTAGGGCTTTCCCCTCATGTACATGGACTCTTCAATTCTAAACACAACTCTGTAGAACCTTGCTTTAAATCATGAAAGAATTTTATGATTCCTTAATTCTATCAGAGACCACACGAGTTCTGTTTTGTGGTATAACTCTATGGCTGGCAGGATTAGTCCTTAACTTTAGCACCTTTCACAGTTCAGGAATCTGGTGGAAGTTATAGTGTATGGATGTCTGATTCTAGTCATTATCATTCAGAAAAGCCTGTGTTGTAAAATGTTAGCTTCAAATGACAAATGACCTTGGGCTGCAGCTATAGGCAGATGCATGGGTTAAAGGGAAAAGGCAATGCAGCCGGCCCCTTGAGCACGCCTTAGTACAGGAATGAGACCCAGGAAAACGGCTTTGCACGTACCCTGTGCAGATTATGTTCAGCCAGTCTGCAGATAAAAGACGTCCATCTCAAAGGCCTTATTTAGGACATCACTCTGAACACTAAAGTCAAATATGAACCTAAGAAAAATAATAAAAATCAAATTCCTTTGAAAATTCCCCAGAAACATTAAGCTCTAAGCTCTCCCCAAAATCCAATTTAGTACTACAATAAAGTAGTGCTTGACAAGAACAATTTAAGAAAATAATTCTGGGGTTGTTGTCTATTATTAAAAAGACCTACACAAATAAAATATGATGTAGTACCTATCATAAAAGATATGCTTTGAATTGCTCTCAAAGCCATAGGAGATTTAAAAGACAGCCCAGTGTTATTCATAGAAATGGACGATAGCTCAGTTTTGGAGTCATTTTTGAAGCTTCTCTTCAAATCAGTTCGGTGAAATTAAGAAAAAAAAAAAGACAATAATTCTGAATTTAAAAGATACTTTTAAGTGGAGAGCAGTTTGAGGATAAGATTATCTTTTAACAATAAGATTTGTTCCATTGAGAGTTTATCAACAATTCCATTAGCATTTTATCATCAAAAGATTCTTATAAGGATTATATGTACTTCTACCTCCAAAATTTTGGCATACAAGATGTGATTGAAACATACGCTGAATGTTTAAATTTTTTAAATTTTATTACTATAAAAGACACATTGCATTAATCCTCCTCAATATTGCCCCTCACTTTTCTCAGTTCAGACACACTTATTCATCATTTTGTCTCTTTCTCTTTTTTTTGAGACAGTGTCTTGCCATGTAGTTCAAGCTGGGCTTGAACTCACTGTGTAGGCCAGGCCGGCCTCAAACTTGCAGCAGTCTTCCTGCCTCAGCCTCCTGAGTGCTGGGATTACAGGTGTGAGCATTTTGCCTCTTTCTGAAGCAGTTCTAGAAGTCCTTTTTTTGTGTGTCTTTAGTTGTGCTGTCCCAGATGCCCTCGTGTCCTGAACTGATTCAAACAATTTACCTTTCTTGGTAATTTTGATTCTGGAGAACAACCGGTAGTCGAAGGCTCTCGGATCCAATGAAGAAGGTTGATTGAGGACACGGGGAAATGTCTGTGAGCCTACCTTTCTGTCGGACGGCACGCAGCACTTTTTTCATGGCTGTGTACAGCGACAGCCGCGGACTGAAAGCCATTTTCTTTAAATTCAGGCAGTAGGCCTCACAATAGTAATAATGCCACCATCCCTCGGCAGCACCCAAGCCCTTGTCTCCTGGCAAGGACCAAACTACATATGAGACAGTCCCACTCCCTGGGTCCTTAATGGCACCGGGACAGCTCTGAAAAGACCAGTTGCTTCTGTCCTTAAATTGAGTTCAGTAGCAAAGATTCAGCAGTCCAGTAGTTTATTGATTTGTTAATGAGTGAAAACGTGGTCACAAAATTCTAGTAGATAGAGTGCTTGGAAATAAAGTCTCCAACTTCCTGCAACCTCTGGGAACAGAGATTACCCTAGAAACCATCGTAAATTACAGTCAGCTGTAATAAGGTCACGCGGAGCGTCCCAGTTCCACACCCAACTGAGAACTCCGCCCTAGCTCTCTCACGTTGAACAAAACAACGCGGCCATTTAAATAATGATCGTCAGTATCACTCACTAACTGTTCACCATAGTCCTGGTGTCTTTCACAAAATACCTCCATTTCTCCAGCAATGCTGTCAAGGAGGGATTATGTCCCCAACTTATGAGGGAAGAAGCAAAGCCCCAAATTTTAAGTAATTTTCCCAAAGTCAAAGGGTTACTAGGAGGAAAAGCTAGGCCTTGAATTCAAATTTCCCAAGTTCCAACACCTACACCATCCTCATTTAAACGTTAGACTGTGTGGCTGGGGAACAGCTCAAAGGCTCAGCACAGGCTTAGGGTGTGCGAGGCCCTGGTTTGATCCTCAGCACCACAGAATAAAGTCTGACGAGGCGAGGACGCTGGAAAGAGCCATGGCCACCTGGAGCGAGTCTCCTTCTCCTAGCTCGTCCGAGCAGGAGCCGCTGAGTGGAGCATCTGTGCAGACAACGCTGCTGGTGGTGTCGGGGAAAGGAAGACCAAAGCAAGCCAGTGCGCACGGCTGCAGCTGTGGGACAGCGACGATCGCCACCAGGCCCAAGGAAGGCGGCCCAGAGGAGGCCCAGAGCGCGGCGCGAGAGACAGCGCTTGCCGGGCATGGTAGCTCAGGCCTGTAGTCCCAGCACTTGGGAGGCTGAGGCAGGAGGATCGTCGCAAGTTCAAGACCAGCCTGGGCTACAAAGTGAGCTCAAGGCCAGCCTGAACTGCATAGTGAGACCCTGTTTCAATAAGACAGAGAAAGAGAGAGAGAGAGAGAGAGAGCGCGCGCACCATCTGCCCTCCCACTTGGACACACGCACACCCCTGATGGGCGACGTGAATAAAGCAGGTAGGCTTATCCAGGAGCACACATGCAGTGAGACCCGAGGAGCAAAGCACAGGGAGAATCCCACAGGCGGCAGGGTTCCAGCTCAACTGTGTGTGGCCGTGGGCGGAAACTCTTCGGCACACACTCCAGGACGCCGGCTCACCGCGGCCCGAAGACAGCGGGGCCCCTCCCAGAGGTGTTCACGCGGATCACCGCGGAGGGGGCGACCGTGCGGCGCTTGGTCAGACTTCAGCTCGGGCCTCCTTTAGAAACGGTAGGGAGGGCAGCAAGCAAAGGACCGCGGGCCCCCGACAGACCTGCGAGGCGCGAAGCCGGCCGGGCCGACTCCCCTCGCCCGCTCCTGCCCCGGGCGCGC
>NW_004955458.1:15052710-15071974 GCF_000276665.1 Chinchilla lanigera
CCGGGGAGCGTGCTCCGCGGCTCTGACAAGTCCGAGGGGCCCGGGACAGGCCGTGGGAGCGGTTCGCTCTCGCTGCTGCGGCACGGGGCCACGGCGGCCGCGCCTGTGCGTGTGACGCTCGCGCCTTGCTGTCCTGAGCGCAGTGACTGCCGCGGCCACTACATAAGCGTGCGTCGGACTTCGCCCTGAGCGTCAACAGATCGGAAGCCTCTGCTCACACGTGCTCACGCCTCGCACTCTGTTGCGGAGGCGATCTGATCAGGTACGGCTTCCAGAAGGTTAGAGGCATCATTAATTGAGTCCGGGTTCCAGTCCCGGCTCCGATTATCACCAGCCGTGTCAGTTTAGGCAGTTCCCTTAGCTCCTTCTGAGTCTGGTCCCTAAAACATAAGATGAAGTAGTAATTTAGCTGGGCATGGTGGTGCACGCCTGTTATCCCAACACACTAGGAGGCTGAGACAGGAGGGTCACAAGTGCTAGGCCACCCCTGGCAACTTATCAAGACCCTATCTCAAAAATAAGAGAGAAAGAACTGGGGATACAGCTCAGCACCCCGCAGACTCAGTGCCCAGTACCACACACAAAAACATGAAGTAATTGGACTAGAAAGTTCTCTAATTCATTATTCATCACTAAAATTCCTCAAGTTTTTTGGGGGGGACTTTGGGTTTTTTTGTCATATCGTTGTTGTTTGGTTTGGTTTGGTTTGAGACGGGGTTTCTCTATGCAGTTCAGGTTGACCTTGAACTCACTACGTGGCCCAGGCTGGCCTCAAACTCTCAGCAATCCTCCTGCCTCAGCCTCCCAAGAACTGGAATTACAGGTATGCACCACCATGCCTGGTCCATCTCTGTGTATTTTCATCCTCCTTCTCTTCTTTATATTTTTTCTCTACTTCTTCAGCTAAATTTCTCTATCCATTAATGTTTTAATCATCTGTTTCTTTATTGAAAATATATATATTAATTGGCTACAAATATTAATCTTATGGAATTAATGGGTTGTTGAATAGCTGATAAATTCAAATTTTCTTATTTATCCTGAAAGTCAAAAATCATATAGAAATATCTTAGCCGGGTGTGGTGGCACACACCTGTAATCTCAGTGCTCAGGAGGCTGAGGCAGTAGGATCACCATGAGTTTGAGGCCAACCTGGGCTATATACTGAGTTCAAGCCAACCTGAACTATATAGTGAGAGCCTGTCTCATAAACCAAAAACAATCTATTAGCAAAGAACACCGCGGTGCGCAGGCTTTGGGGGTAGATAGCTGAAGATCACACATCAGCTCTGCTGGTGGAAAACTCTGTGACTTGGGTTCAGCACTAACGTAGCTTAGTGAACGAGTTTACTCATCAGTTACACAGATGCAGTAATAGCAGCTCACAGGGTAAGATAATAAAGACTGAAGGAGGGGAAGATAGCTATTGCAGTTAGGGCTAACATTTATTAAATGCTGATTAGGAATTAGAAAGTCTGCCAAATATCTTATTGGATTATCTAATTACTCCTCACCTGTGCATATGAACTAAGCCCTGTCATTATTTCCATTTCACAGATGATAAGACTGAGATACAGATGGTGTGTGATGTGCTCCCACAGTCCCAGCACGCAGGAGGCCAAGGCAGGAGGATCCTTGTCCAGGAATCTGAGACCAGCCTGGGCAACACCGAAGAGACCCTGTCTTAAAAAGAAGATAAAAACAACTCAGGCGCAGCAAGATCAAGGAGCTTGTCCGGACCACTCAGGCACAGAGGGACTTCGCGGCACACGCTGGAAGGATTCCCACACAGAAAAGGAACTGGATGAAGCACATGTCTTTTACCCCGTAGATGTTCTCATAGGATCTGTAGAGAGAAACTGGTCAACACATTGCTTGCTGAAGTAAATTTAATTTTCAGCTTTCAAAGTCATAAATTTTGTAAGGAACATTGTATCTGGATGGTGGAAAGTATAGAATGACCCACTTCTCACAAAGCAGCTTTAAATAAGCTCTGTTTTAAATAGCATGGCCTAGAGTACTCACCACAAAAATTGCCAGCCGTTTAAAAGTGAGGGGTGAGAAAAAGAGAGAGACAGACAGACAGAGGGAGTGAGAGAGAGACAGACAGACACAGAGACAAAGACAGAGACAGAGTCAGAGACACAGAGACAGACACAGAGAGACAGAGAGAGCCAGAGAGACAGACAGAAAACAGAAGCAGTCAGAGACAGACAGAGACAGAGAGACAGAGACAGAGAGACAGAGATAAAGACAGTGAGGCAGAGCTAGAGACAGAGAGAGACAGAGACAGAGACAGACAGACAGAGAGAGAGACAGACAGAGCTAGAGACAGAGAGAGACAGAGAGAGCTAGAGATAGAGAGACAGAGACAGAGACAAGCAGAGAGAAATGGGGGCGGGAGAGGGAGAGGCAGGAGCCTCCCCCACTGACCTGTTCTCTGTAGTTTGGTAAATAGAGTGTTGCTGTTGCCTTTGTCTTAGATTTCAAGTCATTTAGTCAGAACTTCATTTGAGCTTGAAATCACACTTATAGGGGAAAATATTTAAATATCTAAGACCTTTATTAGGTTTTGCTTTATGCTACTTGATTATTATCAAAACATATTAATCCCACAAGTAAAGAATGGGAGAGAAAAGGAAAGGGGAGAAAAGAGAAAGGAAGAAGGAAGGAAGGAAGGCGTGAAGGAAGGAGAGAGGAGAGAGGGAGGAAGGGAAGGAGGGCGCTGAGGGGCGGAGGAGGGAGGAAAAGAGGCCACGCAGAGCCGGAAGGACACAGCCACACATTTCCCAGTCAGTAAGGCCAGTATCTCTACTACAGATGTCCGTGAAGTACTTTAAAGATAAAAATAAATGAAATACCTGACTGAGACAGGCGCACTATTCACACACCACAGATACCTTACATTCAGATACATATTCTGTAGTTCTGAGGATGAAAGAAGTAACCAAGGCTGAGGCAGGAGGGTCTCCACGAGTCCCAGGCCAGCCTGGGCTACAAAGTGAGATCAAGGCCAGCCTGAACTGTATAGTGAGACCCTGTCTCAAAAAGAGAGATAAATAAAAAAACAAATAAATAAATAAGTGGAAAAAGAAGAAACCCATCTAGTCCAGCAAATGAGAAGAGGAAATGAATGGTTGTATCGGAAATAAAACGCATCACTTAATAGGAAGCGGGAAGACGGTCCACAAGCTGCGCTGTGGAAAAGCAGACCAGCCTGTGACAGGACGGCGTCTGCGGGAGGACGAGGGTGCGCCTTCGCTGAGGGCTCTGGCTCCCGCGCGGCCCGCCGCCTCAGCTGCTGTGCTGCGTGGGTGACTTACCTCACCCAGTGCCGGTGAGGCACTCCGTGGGAGGACCCAGCCCCGCCGCCGGTCCTCTCTGCTGTCCCGAGGAGACGGGCTCCGGAGCTGGGCCTGGAGGCGAGCCTGAGGAAGGCCAGATCCACATCTGCCCCTGCGGGACACTGTGGGGCCGAGACCCGAGGGGTGCGGCAGTCAGGCTCTTCCTGACCTCTGACCTGAAACCGAAGACTGGGTAGGGCGGCCCCTCCCCCTGCGCGTCTGGTTTTCTTTTACTTTTTTTTAAAATCACATGTCCAGTTCTGTCTCTTAGGTTTTGTGTTCTTTCCTTGCTCTTAATCTCAACATGTATTTAAATCAGATTGCTTTAAAATGAAAACCAAGAGCCGGGCATGGTGGCACACGCCTGTAATCCTAGCACCCAGGAGGCTGAAGCAGGCCAGCCTGCGGTTCATAGTGAGTTCAAGGCCAGGCCATACAACATGGCAGGACCCCATCTCAGAGAATAAATAAATGCATACATTCATACATACCACCAAAGTCTCTCTTAAATTGAAAAAACTCGTTTCAATAGAAGTGATGATAAAACCACAATTACACCATATAGTATATTTAAAATTCCTGATTTTGAAAAACAATTTGAACTATGAGTGACTTTTTTTCATTTCTGTTTGAAAAAGAGTTCATTTTCGTGTACTTAAGTTGAGTTGAATCTAAATTTGTACAATTTCATATATGAATTTACTCCATGCTTGAGACAAACGAGACATCGAGAATCCTTGCTAACTGATCTCTTCTCTTGCAGCTATTCTCTGTGTTCTAGAAAATAAAAGCCATAAAATTATGAAAATATGAAGGGTGTATTGGGTGGGAGGGTGTATTCACAAAGAATAAAATAGACTGGCTAATTACACAGCCTACATCCTCCACTTTGTTTTCTTGACTAAAGTTAGATATTAAAAATGAAAATGTTAATTACAATGGGATTCAGCAGCAGGGAGGAGGAGAAACAACCGAAGTTGATCACAGTTTTATTTTCATTTAAATCAGTTTGTTAATTGGGTAGGAGCTTGCTGCAGAAGAGAGGAAAGCGGTAGAAGATTGGTTCATGTGTCGCTTGTCCCTGTAAAATTGTTCAGTGTTTTTTGTCAGCTGGGAGTCAAAAGAAGAGAAAACGTTTTCAAAAGTGACGAAAGGTGCGAGCTGCACCTCAGGTCTTCGTTCTAGTGAGCAGTGGCTTGCTCTACACCAGTGACGGCGAAACTTTCAGAGATGAGCACCCCAACTGCAGCCCCAAACCCCTTATCTGTAGCAAAGTACAAACAACGCACTTAGACCTCAACACTGAGGTTTTAGTTTAGAAAAAACAACTCTACCTTAGCATCTTTCATCTTAAGAGAAAAACAGATGTGCCATATGTTCGCCCCACTGCCAAAGCCTCTTGCCTAAACCCGAGGAAGATTTACCTTTCCATAGTGTTACACTTCAGCTCTTCATACTCTTAAAATAGGCCACAATTTTGTGTATGTGTTTGTTTCAAACTGTGTAACAACTCACTCTCCTTGTTTTTGTTCTTTTTCAGCGCTAGGGATTGAACCCCGGGCCTTCGCCTTGTAGCCAAGTGGTCTGCCCTTGAACTCTATCTCCAGCCCTCATTTTTCTTTGTGAAAAGGGAATCATTTCGTAGATCAGGTAAAAGAAAAATAACAAGACTTGCTGGAGCTCACAGGTTAAACAGAGAGAGGCAATTTGTAAAGCTGCCTTACGTCCTTTATCCTAGTAAATGAACCAATAAAAATTAAGTCACGGTACGTATTAAGTTACTTTTTTAGGAAACTTTTAGTGGAAGTTCTCAGATTTGGCTGGCTATGTATACACCCGACTTGAGGCCATTCATTGTAAAGACACAAAACTCAGCCTCTGAGGCCACTAAAACTTTACTTCTGTTTTCACTGGAAATGAGCACCCCAGGAATGTTTAGCTCTACTCAGATTTACCCCGAGCAGTATGTTTCAGCGGTCACAGCTGGGTGGGGTCGGGCTGCCCGAACCGGTATTTGGCGGACGTCTTCCAAAAATATCCAGGTAATGCAGGAAGCGGCAGGCGACTCACTGCCAGTAGCCCCATTCTGAGTCATCCTCTGCCGGACTGCTCAGGACAGCACCAAGACAAGCACGTCCGACCTCACGTAAGGGTGAAACAAGGCAGGCTTAGCTTTCTCTCCCACTGCCCTTCTGGTGTCGGCTTCCTTCCTGCCAGACAGGCCCCGCCCTCGTTTCAGGCTCTGAATGTGGCCCCTGCTGCAATGCAGTCACCCTACTTATTTTTCCCAGGGCTGAAGATCAGACCCGGGGCCTTAGGCGCACTAAGCGTGTGCTTTAGCACCGTGCCTTAAGGTCCAGTCACAGCCACTCTTGCCTTCCTGTAACTCCAGTTCTTCTGATTCTGCAGGAGCAGTTACGAATCTGATCTATGAATACGTGAGTGAACGAAGGAAGGAAGGAATGACTAGCAAGCTCTTCCTATTGGCCCAGGCCATCTCTTTCTTGCTGGATACATGTGTGCATTACAGATCACCTTTAGGGTTCGTGAGACTGCTTGAATTCCCCAATCCAACAGGTTTCACCTTGTGTTAATTCCAGCTGACTATAGTGCGTCGCGAACCCTGAGCTGATCCAGATGCTGAGGCCATACCCGGACTCGGGGGTGAAGAGTGTCGGAGGAATAAACGGTGGTTCTCTGGGCGTGCTCGTGCGTATGTCCACAGTGTGTTTGTCATCCTCACCTCATAGGAAGTCTCTTCAGTGGTAGGGCTGTCCAGACACGCAGGAGGAAAGGAACTGTCACAGAAGTCCCTTGTGGCGGATGCAGTAACTGAGTACATTCTGAGGTCACGTAACTCAACAACCCCTGGACTTCATTAGAAGCAGGGTTAATTCAGGCTCAACAGCAAATACACTGTTCTTAGGACATCTCAACTAAAACGATCTAAAGTGTTGTTTAGCTTCTATATATTTTTGTTATTTTGTTCAGAAGTAGAGGTTGGGGCTGGATCTGTTGGTATTGGTTATAGATTGGTTATTTTTCTCTCTAGAGTCTCCACTGGACATATTCTTTTTCTTGTTTTTTCTGAGACAGGGTCTCACTGTGTAGTTCAGGCTGGGCTTGAGCTCACTATATAGCCCAGGCTGGCCTCGAACTCACAGCGATCCTCCTGCCTCAGCCCCCACAGTGTTGGGATTACAGGCCTGCGCCACCATGCCCTGCTGGACACATTTTTTAAAATTTCTCTTTCTGTAACGCTACCTGATGTAATTGCTTAGGCACCACATAGCACCCAGCCAAAAGTACTGCAAGAGTTGAAAAGTAATCTTGATTTACTATATAATGAAGAAACATGAAATATTTAAGAAACAAGTGCGTTCTCATTTCTTGGGGAAATTATGGCACAGAAGTGCTCTACTTCACAAAATTGATGTACTTCTAAGGAAGTACAAGGAGTACTTTTCATTAAAAGATTTATAGGTTGCATCTGATTTCTAGTTAATTTGTAGAGGTGCTGGAGACGTCACTGACAATGGCTGGGCCACTGCTATCATCCCAAAATTTTGTGGCTTCTGCTAAAAGACTATTGCACTTGTCATTAAGAAGCTGCTTCAAAATACAATCAAAAGAAAGATAAAATGGAAACAAAGCTCTGTAAATAGGGAGAGGAAGAGCGACAGAAGGGAGGAGAGGTGATCGGGAAAAGGAAGAGGAATCAAGGTATATCATATACAGGTACAAATTCCCTACGATGAATATGATCATTTTGTGTAGCTAAACTGTACCAATAAACTTAATTTTAAAAAAAAGCAGCTTCTTCAGAACTCGTCCCTTTGGAGTCTAACAAAGTGACCATTGTCAATGAATCAGAAGAAACACCGTCTGGGAGCTCGTTGCTACCGTGTTACCTTCCCACAGTGTGATAACTCGCTGGCGTGAACAACGGGACGGAGGACAGATTTGCTCTGGCTTGTGATTTCAGAGACTCTGGTCCGTGGTCTGCCACCTCCACTGCTCTCATGCCTGTCGGGCAGCTGAACGTCATGATGGAGGGCATGGTGCAGAAAGCAACCGGCAGCAGCCAGGAACAGGGAGGGGGGCTCTCAGCGTGAGAGGAGGGGGACAGGGCCCACCGGAGTCCCCAGGGTCAGGCGCCGTGAGCTGCTCCAGTCAGTGACGCCCGCGTCCTGTTCCCAATAACACACTGAAATTACAGTCTCCTCTACAGACCAGGCCACTCCTGCGGGGAGAGTCCTTGTGGTCCCAGCACTTCCCAAAGTCCCTCAGCAGCCAAGCCTTCGACACCACAGAGACATTTTAGGTGACGATCATAACACACACCACCTTATGTTGCCAGCAGAGCAAGGAGAGGAGAAGTAGCACGTGTGTGTGCACGCATACACACACACTCACGCGCACGCACGCACACACTCACGCTCACGTGCACGCACACACACACACACGCACAAGCACACACACCTAGAAAGAAAACTGTGCCTTTGCCACTGGCCTTCTTCCCCACTGGGAAAAGACTGAATTCTGAGAGATTAGAGACCATGACTTGCTTACTTGGTGCTGCAGCTGTAGGATCCGGCTCCGTGTTCAGTGCAGACGGGGCACCAGGAAATCACGGCTGAGGTGTAGATGAGTGAGTGGATAGGTTAACACGTAAGCCAGTGAGTATTGTCCCTCCCGGCTGCCTACACTAACATGCTGCATAAAACAAACACAGACGCCCAGATGGCTGCCTTCTAGACGAACATTTGCTAGTTTGACACAGGAAGTAACTATTGAGTGAATTTTTCTTGAGTAACAGAAGACTTTCTGATGTGGCATTTAACCTGAAAGCTGTTTTCTTCCTGTCAAGTTAGGACAGTGTGGCACCTCAAGGGCAGAGAGAAGAAATTCCTGGGTAAGAGCAGGCAGTTGTAGAAATCAGCAAATTTCCTTTGGAAAGTGATTTCTCACCCTCAAGTAAGGCTTGGATCCGTGCAATATCAAATAGGAACGGGAATAGCTAGAGCTAATAAAGTTATGAAGCTAGAGCTAATAAAGCTAATAGCTAGAGCTAATAAAGTTATGAAGCTAGAGCTAATAAAGTTACAGTTCATGAAGACTACTTCAGGTCTGTGTAGAATACTCTTAGACTTTATTGTCTATGTGCAATTTATCAGCCCTAATGAAGAAAGTTACTCTCCATTGTGGACCAGGAGAGAAGATGAGGTGAGATCAGATATAAAACATTGTGCAACAAACAAACTAAAAGATTCTGAAAACAGCGTTCGGCTAATGAAGATTTTTTTATTTTATTTCTGACTATAGTTTTTAACTGGTAATTTAATAAAAATGACTGATATAGAGGAATCAAACAGTTTTATTGATGTATAATCCATATACCATAAAAATCAACTTTTAAAAGCAGGATACAATGGTGCACACTTATAATCCCAGCACTCAGGAGGCTGAGGCAGCAGGATCACTGTGAGTTCAAGGCCAGCCTGGCCTACATAGAAAGACCCTATCTAAAAAAAAAAAAATAAATAACATATTAAGTATATATTTTAATGATTTTAGTAAAATTAATGAAGTTTGCAACTGTCGCTCCATTCTAGTTTTCGACTGCTTCGGTCATCCCCCAGGTTTCTCTTGCTCCAATTTGCAGTCACTCCCCAATCTGACCTCTCGTCCCAGGCAGCTACTGTTCTGCTTTCTGTCTCTGTAAATTTGTCCTTTTTAGAAATGTCGTATAACTGGGATCATGCAGGTCTTTCAGGTCTCCTATTTTGCGTAGTCTTTTAGGTTCACCTGTAATATAGTTTGCTTCTTTTGTGTTGCTGTTGAATGGGGTTCGTTATGTGATGTCATGTTTTATTTAGTCAGTGGACATTTGGATTTTGTCCATTTTCAAGCTATATTTAAAGTTTGTTACTAGCACCTGTTTACAGTGCACAACGATTACATTCACTGGGGGAGGCTGGTGTGTGTACGTAACAAACCCTCCCCTTCTCTCCCGCCCCCACCCACCTCTTTGTTCCTTTCCCATACACAGAACACCGAGCTCCCTGGTTTTTAGCCAAGATAAATAATGATTCTATGAACATATTTTATAAGCCTTTGTATGAGCATATTTTTGTTGTTGGTTCTTTTGGGTAAAAATCTAGGGAATGAGTTACTCTACCATGAGCTAAATTTATGTTTAACTTTTTAAGACACTGCCAGAGTAGCTGCATCCTTGCATACGCCCAGTACAGTGTGTGTGTTCCGGTTTTTCCACAGAGTCTCCACTTGTTCTGGTCAGTCTTCTGGATCACAGTCACTCCGGTGAATTTATAGTAAGTAGTATCTCATTGTGATTTTCATTTGCATTTCCCAAGTCAAGGATGTAAATCGTCTTGTCATGTGCCTTTAGCTATGTATATAGCTTCTTTAGTGAGGTGGCTTTCAAATCTTCTGCCCACCTTTTAATTAAGTGTTTTGCCTTATCATTGAATGATGGCATTTTTTTTCTCAATACAACTCCATCAGACATATGACTTGCAAATATTTGCTCTTAGATTTTTGTTTTGTTTTGTTTTCCGGTACTGGGACTCAAACTCACGACCTTGCGCTTGCCAGGCAGGTGCTGTGCCGCTGAGCTAAACCCCCAGCCCCAAATATTTTCTCTTAGTATTGGCTCGTTTTTTTCATTCTCTTAATTGTCCCTTTCGAAGACCAGAAGTGTTTTGTGTTTTTAATTTGAGGCTCGCGTTTCCGCTGTGTGAACATCCCCTGCGCCTCTGCGCTCCCCTTCGCGCACAACCCCTTCAGAGTGAGACAGCGGCGAGCACAAACTGGGTGGGCTGTGTCCTCCTTCTCACTCGAGCTTGAGAAGCACTGCGGTTGGGAGCCAAGTCAGGCTGCATCGCCTGAGGCTGCCTTGGTCCCTTCCTCTGAGTCCCGTGGTGGCATAACTCCACGTTTCCCCAGGACAGCTTTCCATCCTTCGGACATGTTCCCAGTCCACTTCCGGGCTTGGGTCTGTGTCTGCTACTGACAACGAGTGGGCCGTCGCTGTGATAGGCGCCCGTGACCGAGGCTCACTCTGCCCACCCGGGGGCCACGGCCTGCTCCACGGTTACTTGGGTTTTAGGACCTTGTTCCAGACTTGTGGCCTCACTCAGCCCTTGCTAAGCGCTAATGACATTTGCTCTCAGTGTGTCTTCCCTGGGACAGCCTGTCGAGGCCTGCCGGGAGACGATTAGCTCATGGGACACGCTGACTGCTCACGGAAGGGAGAGAAGGCTCTCTACCCCGCCTGGCTCTCAGGAGCATGTGCATAGTGTAAGGCGGTACTTCTGGAGACAGGGGCACTTTTGTTTTCCAAACCAAGGATGGCCTGGCTAGCACCATCGCGGGTTAGACAGGGAGAAGAGGGATATTTCTGGGAAACGGGGATGCGCTGTGCTCCTGTGACGCACCCGCTCTTAGAAGCAGCTCCTTTCCTTAGCGGAGAGCAGGCCGGAGAGTAAAGAGCCACCACTGCTTCTCATCAGTGTTAGCAGTCGCGCCAGAGGGTGACTTCAGTACAGGCAGCAGCTCCAACAGCGACACCACTACCTCCACTGACAACACGTGTGGCAGAAAGTTCTGGTTTGGGGCGTGTGGTCTGAGTGAAAGAACACAGTCTTTGGAGTCAGGTCAACCTGTCTTTAAACTCCAAACTGCTGGGCGGGGTGGTGCACACCTGTAATCTCAGCAGCACGTGGGAGGCTGAGGCAGGAGGATTGCTGTGTGTTCACGTGTTGCGCTCAAGGCCAGCCTGAACCATATAGTGAGACCTTGTCCCTAAAAACCTAATTAATTAATTAATTCCAGGCTTGCTGTGCACACAGGCAAGTTCTGAGCCTGCTCCCTCACCTCTAAAACAGAGTGGATGGTAGTAGCAGCTGGAAGGGCCAGGGGCTCATCTGCTTGTAGAAAGGCCGGCACCCTGATTCCCGCATATTATTTATTTGGTTTATCCCCTTTGAAACACAGCAACTCTCTACAGTTCTTTCTATTCTCTCTCTGTCCCTGTCTCTCTGTCTCCTTCTCTCCCTCTCTGTCCAACACACACACACACACACACACACACACACTTCTCCAAAGATCATACTTCTAAGTATTAAGTGACACATTTCACAATTACTCTTCTGTAACTAATCAAGTGAGTGGATACATACTCTTGGGCCTGCCTTCTAAAAACATGTTCTAGGGGCTGGGGATTTAGCTCAGCAGCAGAGCGCCTGCCTGGCAAGGTCGTGAGTTCAATTCCTGGTCCCGGAAGAAAAACAAAAACAAAAATTTAAAAAAATAAAAATAAAAACATGTTCTAAGCTAGAGGAAACTTTCCTGTAGTTACGAATTGGATGATATCTCCTGGATTATGCAGCAAATGCTACCAATTGAAAAGCTACCTAAAGTTTCAGAATATTCAGAAATCAGAATATTTTTCTGACTATTTATTTTTTAAATAGTTTAGCAAAGCATCTGAAAATTCCATTTCCCACACATAAAGGGACTGTTTTATGATTATTCTCACACCTTTATTCTTTCCATCAGACTTCACAAAATCAGAACTTTATGTTATTCATCCTAACTCAGGATCAGTTACCTGCATAGCCACCGTGGATATGAAAATCACCATCAAGAGCCGCGTAATTAAAGTCTATATCTGGATCGAATTCCTAACAACTCATGGGAAAATCTACCAATCTAACCTTGAAAAAAAAGACTAGGTAAAAGAAAACGACAGCAACATTGGTGGAGTGCTGCCCTTGTGAGAGGCAGTGTGCAGATGATCGTAAATGGACTGTTGGAGTCTCATAAACCAACAAGATGGGTACTTTTTTTGAGACAGAGTCTTGCTGTGTATTTCAAATTGTCCTAGAAATCCTGAAGGACCCTCCTGCCTCAGTCTCCCTAGTTCTGGGATTACAGGCATGATCGCTACACCCAGCTAAAGTAGGTACTATTCTTATCCCCTCCCCTCTTTTTAGGCAAAGAAACTCAAACTTAAGATATGGAAACAGTGGCAGTTCTCATAACTAAATTACAGGGTCAATTGGAATCCACGCTTTCTGTCCCAGAAACCAAATTCTTTACCAAGACATCTTCTTCACTGTAGTAAAATATCACGGCATAAGATTTACCAGTCTAACTGATTCCAGGTGCTCAGCTCTGGGGCGTTAAGTGCACTCACACTGTCCTGCTGGCATCACCATCCATGCACCTCCAGAACATTTTCCTCTTCCTACACTCTCCTCCCACTCTCTCTTCCCACTGAACACTCACTTGCCACTAACATCCAGTCCTGTGCAAATATCTACTTTCTGTCTATAAATTTGCATATCTTCAAGTGGAATCATACACTGCTTATCCCTTTGTGGCTGACTTATTTCATGTAGCATAATTTTGTTAAGTTTCTACACTATTGCAGCATGTGTCAGAATGACTTCCTTTTTAAGGCTGAATAATATTCCATTTATGTGTGTCCCATTTTGTTTAACCAGGTATCTATCACTGGACCCTTAGATCGCTTCTACCTTTGACCAGCTGCAGTGAATGAGGGAGGAAATGTCTATTTCAGTCCTGCTTTCAGTTCCAAAATATTTGAAATACTTTTCTTGGTTTTGTATTGGCCAGTTATTCATTGCCTTTTGTTTGGTTGGTTTTGGGGGGAGGTTGTTTGTTTGTTTGTTTGTTTTTGGTTTGTGCCTTTGTGTGTGTGTGCTGCTCCATTTATGAAGCAATTACAAACGTGTCGACATCTAGGGAGATCCTCATGTGTCATCCTACACGAGTATCCTGGAGAGGAGCAGGAGGAGGCTTGCGCAAACATAGGCACACACCAGCAGACTCCGAACTAGACAGAAGTTGTCAGGCCAAATGTGTTCTAAACACAGTTTCCCAGCCTTGGTTAACACAGTCTTGGCATGTGCTGTGTAGGCACTAAGGACATCACAGCCCCTAAAGAGTGAGATAGAGACAGTTTAAAAATCACTTCTCAGCCTTCTGGCTAAGATCAGGTAGACACAGTCAACAGTACTACTCAAAAAAAAAAAAAAGCTGTAGTTCTGAGGTCTACCACGAAGCAGGAAGGAAATGTATGAGCACATCAGGGATGTTAGAGACCGTCTTTAAAAATGCAGAGGGACAAATATTGTACCACGAAATTTAAAAATGGGCAGAATCAGCTACAGCGGGACATTGAAGGATACACACTCTTACAAGGCTGCTTCTGCCACTGTTAAGTTTTGCCAAGTTCTTATCAGATTCTCACTGAGTAATTGTTGTCTTAAATACAGTCACCTTAAACCTAAATACAGTGGTCTATTTCCCCAACACACACAGGAAGGGCATTTTTTAATTTGGTGAAGCATCTACCAGAATTGGCCTTTGGTAATTTTGTTTTGTTTTGTTTTGTTTTTCCTATTTAAACCATATTCTTTGCTGAGTGAGGTGGCTCACACCTGTAACCCCAGCACTGAAGAGGCTGAGGCAGGAGGATCACAGAGACTTCCAAGTCAGCTTGGGCTACATATTGAGCTCAAGGCCAGTTTCAATGGCATAGCGAGATCCTGTCTCAAAACAAAAACAAAACAGCCAAATAAAACAAAAGAATATTTTAAAAAATATTCATTACCTCACTGCTTTCTTTGACCACATGGAAAGACCACAAGTGTCCCAGAAAGAGAGACCCTGTATGGTCTCATATTTCTAACAGCCCCCCTCAACCTGTTCCCTAATCTGAAAATGGGTAGGAGATTACCAACACAAATGATTTCTGAAAGGATCATAGAAGGTAAATTCCTAGCACATAGCAATGGTTCCATATCTGACTGCACTTCTTACCCATGTTTAGTGACGGCTGAAGAGTAGCTTTTAATCTACCTTGCATATCTTCTTCACATAATATAAATATGTGTGTGTATAACGGAGGTCCTTACTTTCTCAGTCTTACATTTATAGATAAACATGTGAGCCAGAGAGGGTGGCACATGCCCATTAATCCCAGCTACTCGGGAGGCTAAGGCTGGAGGGTCACAAGTGTAGGGCCGCTTTGGGCAATTTAGTGAGACCCAACTCAACACAAAAATTAAAAGGATTGTGAGTGTTTTTTCAGTGGTAGAACAGCCCTGGGCTTAATCCACAGCAAAAAGAAAAGAAAAGAATATATATAAAGAAGGTACTGGCCTGATAAGATGCCATTTGTCTAGAAGCTGGAGAACAAGCAGACACCACAGAAGAACAAATACAAATGGCCGTCAGCTACACTAAGGGAGAAGGGACTGTTAGAGGTCAAGAGAGATTTGAGACACAACCACTAAACATAAGGTTTGGACTTGTTTGGATCATGAAGTAACCAGTAAAAATTCCTGTTTGATACAATTATTGCAGATACTTAGGTGAGGGAGCTTTGATAGGCAGTTAGGGAGGGAGCAGGCCCCAGGCAGAGGCAGACACAAGGCAGCGCAGGACTGTGGTCGGGGCTGAGTTGAAGAAACCAGACCCGAGATGGAGACACAAAGGTACAGCCTCCTCGGAGATAAGCCGCAGTGGGAAGCTCCGCTGTAAGGAGCATCGCCCGGTCCTGCGGGGCTGAACAACGTAGCAGACGCGCAGACAGAGGACTGGAAGGCTGTGACCTCCGCGCCTCTCCCCTCCATGAATGCCGCTGTCCTTGCGCGGCTCTGCGGACCCTTGCCAGTACTTTGTTTCCTACTAGATCGGTTTTAGCTGAGAGACCGGACTTGTAATCCCTGTAGACTGCATAGGTTGATTGAAGTTTGACCTCAGGTAACCTGCGGTGTGATTTTGCTGTATAAACCCCCCAGACAAAGCGCCTCCGCTGCAACCCACTCTCAGGACCCCTCCTGCCCCTCCGGAGCTTTTCCTCCAAAAACCTGTCCTGCTCTTCGCCTCCTTGGCCCTGAGTCCATTCTTTCCCATCGGGAGACACAGGCTCGGCACATTTAACCAGGTCAGAGTTACTTCCCTGTAACAGCCAGGGAATTTTAAATGCGCACTGGATACTAAATGTGTTAAGGAAGGATTTCTAATCATGTTAGGTATGATACTGTCCTTGCGACTGTATCTTCTGTTTGTTTTTGAGACAGTGTCTCCCTAAACTACTCATGCTGGTCTTGAAATTATAACCCTCCTCCCTCAGCCTCCCGAGTAGCTGGGCTTACCAGCACATGCCACCGCTCTCAGACTGTGGTTATATGTTTTAAAAGTTCCTGTCTGTGGAATATGTATATTTAATTATTTACAGGTAAAATGAAATGATGTCTTGGATTTTCTCCAAACTCCTCCAGTGTGGGGAGGTGGGGCAGATGAAACAAGACTATGAACTGAAGTTATATGTTGACGTGGGGTGAGGGGGACACGAGGTCCTTCACACTTTTCTACTCACCTATATTTGAAATTTTCAATAAGAAAAAGTTTTGTTTTGTTTTGTTTTGTTTTTTTCCGGTACCAGGAATTGAACTCACAACCTCACGCTTGCCAGGCAGGCGCTGTGCCGCTGAGCTAAATCCCCAGCCCCAAGAAAAAGTTAATTTAAAAATTAAGGCTAGACAGCGGATGGAAAGAGGGACAAAAACAAAAGTACACGAGCCCACCAGACACTGGAAATAGAGAGCTGTAGTAGGGGGTCAGGGGGCTTTGGGGAGGGCTAAGTGAAGAATTTGTAAGTGCAGAAAGGAAGCCTCAGACTTGGGAGGCGGTGCCGTTCATCCGGACGAGGATTCCTGGAGGAAGAGCAGGTTTGGGAAGGTCACATAAGGAAAGCTTTCCAGGAGGCAGCTGGCTCCAGGCATCTGGAGCTCAGCAGGGAAGTCTGGATCACAGATATAGATCTATGAGTCACTGACATTTAAACGGCATACAAAGTCAGGGCAGAGACCATGAAATGGCCCAGGAGAAAGTACACAAGAAAAGGACCCAGGACCCAGCTCTAAGGAACTCTAACCCTTGAATGTCTTGAGGAGATATTGAGATGGGGCAGCCAGAGAGAAAGGACAAAAAGCCTGGGAAGGAGTACTACGTGAACTAAAGGAGTGGTGTGGAAAAGGCTGATGGTAGTCATTGAAATAGCACTTTTTTTTCTACGCGAGCCTGTGCATTTATTGATTCCTTCAAAGAGTACTTTTTAAAACCATTTTTTAGCTAGGCATGGTGGAGCATGCCTGTAATCCCAGCACTCAGAAGGCCGAGGCAGGAGGATTGTTGCAAGCTTGAAGCCAGCCTGGGCTACATAATGAGTGCAAGGCCATCCCAAATGATATAGCAAGACCCTATCTCAAAAAAACCAATACAACTGTTTTTAGTACTTATGGGAAAATAAGTCTTATTTTTGAACTTCCCTAATAAGTCACATTTTAATACACACATGCTATAAATATTAACGCATTGCTTCTAAAATGTAAATATTTTTAAGTTACAAGCTACAAATGTAAAAGAGCACAGCCAACCCTTAATTAAGGACTTTCATGAGCAACGAAAAATGAAAGCTTGATAAACATTTTCTGTATTCTTGCTATGCTTACACAAGGTAGTATTGTGCCAGAGAACGTAGCAGGCACTCACACTGACTGAAGTCTCTTAGGTGATGATAGCTAACAGTTGCAGAGTGACCATTTTGCGCTGGACACTATCCCATCATACTATAATAGTCCCATCACATAGGTTCTATTGTTGTGCTTCCTTTACAAGTGAGGACTATGAGGCATTGGACGCAAATCCCGCAGAATGAGTGGAGCCCATATTTGAACACTTTCGGTGTGACTCGGGAGCCAGTCTGCCTAACCACTGCTCTCTGTTACTTCCTTTTTGTTTTGTTTTGTTTTTCAGTGCTGGAGACTGAACCTAGAGCCCTGCAAATGCTAAGCAGTCACTTTACCACTGAGCTACAACTTCAGCCCGACTTCTGCTTTTATGCCTAGGCCCCTATTTTAAATCTTCTTTAAAGCCCTACGTTATAAATATTTCGTGTGCATCTTAAAAATTAATAAAAAGGAACTCAGAAAAGTTAAATAGCTGCCGTGGGTCCCAAACCCACTGTGATCAGCACGGAGACTCTAACCAAGCTTGGCAGGACTTTCCAAACCACACTAACACGTTATAAAGGGTGACAGGTACAAAGAAGTATAAGACACGGTTTCCGTCCTCAAGACCCTCAGGACAGAGAAAAGACAAAAGAATTCAGCGTAGGCGATGTATGTGAGCAGTGAATGAATGGTATGTACAAGTAGTAGAGAAGCTAGAGGACAGAACACTGAGTCTTGGAGAATGACTATGATTAAGGTAAATGCAAACTAGGAGAGATTTTTTTTCTTGCTGAAAGAACAGTATTAGTAAAGGAAGAAGTAGGACAAGATGACATCAAAAGAAGGCACCTAAAGTAAGACACAAATTTCAATTCTGTCATATTTATATCTGGCCTTGGGCACTCGTTTTTCTAGGCTTTAGCTTTCTTACCTGTGTATCAGGATCCACATAAGCCCGTCTCCTGAAAGTGGCATGGCACCACACACCTGTACTGTCAGGACTCTGGGAGGCTGAGGCAGGAGGATTCCAAGTTCAAGTCTAGCTCATGTGAAGGCACTGGGTTTGACTCTCAGTAGCACCAAAAGCAAACAAACAAACAAAACCTATCTCTTTGAAGTATGTGATTCATACACAGGATTGGGGGCTCCTGGCACTAGAAGATAAGTGCCACCCATGAAGTCCAGGAGATGCCTGACTCTTGAGCATCTTTGGCATATTCAGCTGCAAACAGCCCTGGTTCTGAAGGGCTCTTGTATGTTTTTTTTAAGATTTTGTTCATTTAAATTGCTTTTTCTTCCTATTCTTTTTTATTGTAATGCTAGGGCTGAAAGCCAGGGCCTCACACATGCTAGGCAAGCACCCCTCCAGTGAGCAACACCCTCAGCCCTTTACACCGTCTTTGAAAGCTTTATGACAGAAGTTACTTCATAAAGCTGGGTTTTCAGTGGTTTTCTGCTTTTAATGCTCATGGACATGATGGCTCTGGGAATGTCATTTTCATTTCTATGATTTTTTTCTCAGCTAAGCCATGAGAAGAAAAAATTTAGGTATAATCTATTCCTTACATCAGCAATAAAAAAATTATAGAACTGTAAGATTTATTTAATATGGCATTGGCAGGTTTGGTGGTCAAGCCCACAACTGCTGAAATAGAGCAGGCAGAATTCGAAATATACTTTGAGATGAATAAGCAGTTATTACAGCTGTTACACAGAGTAGAAAAAATGCCGAATGGGCTCATGTTTCTTACATCAAAGTACCTGGTTTCCCCGAAACAGAAATCTTAGAGTTATACAAGCTACCGCAGGAGAGTCCAGTCCTGAGCTGTGTTCCTACAGTAGCAGTTGTGTAGTATGCTCTAACCCGCTCTCCTGTGTGGTTCAGGGACAGGATTTATAAAACACACAACTGCGTAGAGCTTGGACCACGATCTTCCACCGAAAAACAGAATGAAACTAACTGGGAATTAAAGTCATGGTTTCTCCTCTTTTGTATCCAGTAAGCACCCTTAACCTATTCAACTTCCAGGAGGGAGGGCCCCCGGCGAAAAGGGGAGCCACAGGCAGGGAGCGCCGGTCTTCTGACCAGCGGCTCACTCCCTCCCTCGTAGGCCCCCGGAGGGAGGGCCCCCGGCACATGGGGAGCCATGTGGCTGAGAGCGCTGTGGTGTGCCAGCCCTTAGGCCGGCTGCCGCCGCTCAATTGAGAACTATCATGACACAGAGAAACAGTGACACAATTGGCCCACCATGCACTGGCTGAAGATGCCCACCTAAGGACGTGTGTGAATCATTCAAACTTTGAACAACCCCTGGGAATACGTGCCATACAACGGGCCACTCTTGC
>NW_004955458.1:15072882-15074435 GCF_000276665.1 Chinchilla lanigera
AAAAAAATTAAAAAAAAAAAAAAAAAAAACCTATTCAACTTCCAACGCCTGCAAAGGTGCAGAACCTACTGTACATATACACACACACACTCTATATGTATATATATGTGCACAGTCACACATACATCTGCACGCATGCGCATGGACTCAGGCACTCACACACTCACACACACATACGCACACACGAGGGAAAATTAGTACAAAAGCACCTTGAAAGGCTGAAATTTCAATATTGTTTATTGGCAAATGCAATAATATTGAAGGTTAACAAACACACCAATGCTGACCAAGCTTAGTTGGAAGTTAAATAGTGACTCTTGTTTATGCTAATAATCATTAACAGGTAAAAACAACAATAATAAATTTGGAATTTAAAAAATGTATTTATTTGTGCTTTTGTGTACTTTGGAAATGAGATTAACGAAGTATAATTGTTATTCCAAGTTTAAATTTATTTTAATTTTTATTTTTGTCAGTGCTGTAGGTTGAACCCAGGGCCTCACAGGTGCTATGCAAGCACGCTACCACTAAGCTGTCTCTCTAGCTCTGAAGTAAACCTTTGAGTGAAGTAAACAGTGTGAAAGGTTGTTTCAGGTAAAATACAGCAACAGTAATGGGTATGCTGTTAGTTTACTTTCTCTGCAAAGGGAAAAACTGACTTTAAACTTCTTCTTGTGCCTGGGCTGAGACCTGGCTGGTTTCCATACCTCATCTCACAACAGTTTGCAGGGCAGGTGTTATCACTCCTATGATGTAGATGAGAAAACTAACTCGGGCCTGGCATGGTGGCACACGCCTGTAATCCCAGCACTTGGGAGGCTGAGGCAAGAGGATTGTTGGGAGTTTGAGAGCAGCCTGGACTACAAAATGAGCTCAAGGCCAGCCTGAACTGCATAACGAGACCCTGTCTCAAAAAGACACACACACACAAAAAGAATAAAGAAAACTGAAACTCTATGTGGTTACATAATTTGTTCAAAACTGCTCACTTAACAAGTGGTGGGGCTGAACACTGACTCTCCAATATTGCACAGTACCTTAGGCACAGAAAATTAAGCAAATACATCTTGAATGCCTCTTATGTGAAAAGCTTCACGCCAGGTGCCAACAATGACAAAAATAAGAAATATACACCCCGTTTTTTTTGTTTGTTTGTTTGTTTTGTTTTTACTTTTTGAGACAGGGTCTCACTATGCAGTTCAGGCTGTCCTTGAACTCACTCTGTAGCCCAGGCTGGTCTTGAACTCACAGCAATCCTCCTGCCTCAGCCTCCCTAGTGCTGGGATTACAGCCATGTGCCACCATGTCCAGCTCCATCCTGACCTTATAAGACCTATACATCCTGATCTAGATCTTATATTCTACTATAAACAGGACCAACTAAATAATTTGGGGGACCTAATTTAAAATTAAGATATAGGTGTCTTGTTTTTTTTTTATTTTAAAGAATAAAAGAAGGATAACATAATAATAGGGGGGACTTAGCAAATTACAGACAAAATGGTAGGAAATTATCAATGGTTATCGTTTTACATATTATTATCTACAAAATA
>NW_004955458.1:15075764-15079612 GCF_000276665.1 Chinchilla lanigera
GTGGGTGGGCAACTGCAGTCGGTGCATGGTGGGCCACTTGTGTCACTGTTTCTCTGTGTCATGAGCGGCCTAAGGGCCGGCACGCAATAGCGCTCGCTGCCGCATGGCTCCCCATGCGCTGGGGGCCCACCCTCCGGGAGCCAGCAGGCAGGAAGCTAGCCAGCCAGAAGGCTCGGTGTCTTGTTTTAAAATTCTTAAAAATATCCAAATGGGGACATTTGACCATTAAACGAGTCACTGCCCTTCTATGTGTGAGGCCTGTGCAACCGCATGAGTCAGCTGCCCTCCGCACCGGCGTGGCTACAGAGCTCAGCCACGTGTGGCCTGTGGGCCAGCTCCAGTCTGCTGCCTGGTCTCAGAATCATTTTTATGTTATCAAGAAGTTAAAAGAATATTATTTTGTGACACATGCAAACTATATGAAATTCTAATTTTCGTGTCTATAAATAAAGTTTTATTAGAATACAGCCACGTCTGCTCTTTACCTGCTGTCGTTGGCTGTGTCTGCGCTACTGTCACGGAGATGAATAGTTGTATAGCAGTAGCTGCAACAGAGACCGGCCATCTGGTCTACCAATCATAAACTATGTACTATCTGGCCCTCGACAGAAAGGGTTTACAAACCCTTGTTCTGTTAGGAAGGTAAACACAGGTGACAAAAGCAAGGCAATAAGATGTTACAGGATTCTAAAGAGAAGAGGCCATGTTAGGTTGGAAGTATCAGAAAAAATGTTCTTAGAGAAAGTAGGTGGACCTCGAATGACATGCAAAGTATTTGCAAATTGACATGGGGTGGACATGGGCACTCTAGCCATGGAAAATTACCTACGTACAATGGAGAAGTGGGAAGCTGTTTGCTTGGACAAGATAAAACGTCTACTCGGACTGCAAACCATCTTTATCTATTTATATATTTTTTGGTACTGGGAATCCAACTCAGGACCTTGCACTTGGCAGGCAGGTGCTTATGCCACTGAGCTATATTCCTGGCTCAAACTAGCCTTAAATGAGAGAGAAAAAGTGAGACATAAGAAGACAGGAGTAACTGGAGGCTTTTTGAGGAAGGATGGACCTGCTGAGTGTGCTAAGATAACTCATCTGGCAACAATGTATAAAGTTTATTACAGCAGCAGGGCTGGAAGCCACAGGCTGCAGCCCTCTGGGTGCTGAGAAGTTGCTCCAACCTGAACACAAAGAAACACAGTGAAAAACCTTGTTAAGTGCTATCTAACAGATATGCCAATCAACTGATCATTCAGGAAGTATCAGGCATGAAGACTGGGTAACTTTAAATTCAACTGACAAAGAGGACCCAACTGGTTTGGTGACAAAGATGATAAACTCAGTTTGGTGTTTTGTTTGTTTGTTTGGTTGGTTTGGTTGGTTTTTTTCAGACAGGGTCTTGCTGTGTCTTTCAGGCTGGCCCTGAACTCATTAGGTAGCCCAGGTTGGCCTCAAACTCTCAGCAGTCTTCCTGCCTCAGCCTCCCAAGTGCTGGGATCCCAGATGTGCGCCACCACGCCCAATAATGAGTTCGGTTTGCACACATGACCAGTTCAAGTTGCCAATGGCATATCCTGGCGAAGATGCCAAGGAACCAGCTAGGAACAAGGACTCAACTCAGCACCACAAGATGGAGATTCTGGTATCCACTGCAGAGTGATGAAAATTTAACACAAGTCCAATAATTCACAGCCTAATAGGAGATGATAAATGTACCTTTAATGAAAATAAGCTATTTACACATTCTCTCAAACTCTAAAAATTCTAGTTTCAATCTTCTTTCTGAAGAAGAAAAAAAATCAATTGCCTAAGTCCAAGAGAGAACCAAAAAACAAAGACCTGTAATTCCAGGTATTCAGGAGGCTGAGGCAGAAGGGTGGTGAGTCTGACATCACCCTGGGCAACACTGACAGACCCAGTATCAAAAGGAAAGGAAAGGAAAGGAAGCAAAGGGAAAGAAAAGGAAAAGAGCGGAGGGGAGGAGGGAGAGAGAACAGAGAAGAGAGGAGGGGAGGTGGGGGAGGAGAGGGAGAGGAGGGGGAGGAGAGAAGGGAGGGGAGAACACTTGTTTGAATTAAGAACAGCAGTAGCACTACAAATAAAAGTCACAAATTTTATGATTAATACTAATCTTTTTCTTTATAGCTGATGAGAGACTGGTTGTAGGCGGCCAAAAATGAAACTGAAGAGGTAAGGCCAACCAGTCCAAAGTAACAGAGACCCTGTCTCAGAACTAAGACGGGGCTGAGAATGTAGCTCGACAGCAGAGCAAGCATAAGGTCCTGCGTTCACCCTTGTAGCAAAGAAAAGAGGAAGGAAGGAAAGAAGGAAGGAAGGAAGGAAGGAAGGAAGGAAGGAAGGAAGGAAGGAAGGAAGAAAGAAAGGAAAAAAGGAGAGAAGAAAAAGCATGTGCTAAAAACTTGAGGCTTTCTGACTTCAAATTTTGATGCAACTGATAAAATAGGAAAGTCAAATTTATTTGTAATTCGTCCATTCATTCATTTATAACTGATAATTCTGAAACTAACTGTCCTAAAATTTGCCTTTGAAACTTCCACTAAAAAGGGTTCTGTAAGGAAATGGAAATTATGGAAATAGGTAACATACTTAATTAACCTAAATTGAAAGACACCTAGAAAATACAAATGGAAAACTGTTGAGATAATTATAATTCATTCATATTTAACTTAGGTCTGCTTAGTTTCATATATATGTGTACATATGTGTACACAGTCTGCCAAAAAATGTATATACACTTCAGGTAAAGGAAAACTTGCATAAATATGTTAATACAATAGTTATTGTGACTTTATGAGATTAATAAGTTATGACTGACCTCTGCAGTTACAAAAGGTGCTCAAAGCGGTGGCCGCCAGCTTCCAGACGTTTATTAGAACGGCAGCTGGTGCTCCCGCTGCACACGCATTTTCAATTTCTTCTCTAAGACCGGCAGTACAGGGGGATTTCTGCGGTATATGACATTCTCTAGGGTCCCCCATACGAGGGTAAGACTATCTGTTGAAAAAACACCGTGCTCTTTTTTCTTTTCCTGAAATGTATACAGGTTTTTTGGTGGACTCTGTGTACGCACATATACATCGCCATCTTTCTGGCTTTCTTTGAGTTTCGTTTGCCTGTGTAAGATAAATTCTCCCTAAGCAGTCCAGACTGGCGTTGGACTTGCTGCATAGGCTGGCCTTGAGCTCGCTGTGTCGCTCAAGATGGGCTGGAACTTGCAATCCTCCTGTTTCAGCCTTCTGAGTGCTGGGATTTCAGGTTTTAGCCACCACGTCCGTTTAACCGGCAAACACTGATAAAAGGGGTGAAATTAATCATACCCATTTATTCTCCAAATTTATCAAAGTTCACAAAAATGTGTTTCAAGAGTAATTAGTACTGAGTTAAGCACAGTTAATACTTCAGCAACCCCTACTTTTCCTTGCTCTTTGCTCTGAATCTCCCATCCCAACTTCATCCAGGAACATAACTGGCACGTTTCTATGCTAAGGGTACTTGTATTTCTTCTTTTCTCTGGGTATGGCAGGCTCCCGTGGTAAATTCCTGTGCTTTTTAGACCAAGTCTTTTCTGGAACAGAGCGCGCTTTCTGGCGCCCTGAAGCCACATGGCAGACCCACTTAGGTACTCTGTAAGTCACCGAAGAGCCCAGCTGTGCGTCTCACGCGCGATTTCTTTTCTTTAAGCAGTGTGAACTCAGGCACAGGCTGTCGGCGCGCTCGGGGTGGTCGGTCTGTCCACCGCGCCCGGCAGGGTCATCGGAGCGCCGCGGCCCGGGTCACAGCGGAGGGAGCGCGCGCCGGGTCGGAGCAGCGCCGCCTGCAGCACG
>NW_004955458.1:15080764-15127487 GCF_000276665.1 Chinchilla lanigera
AGCACACGCCCCGGCCCGGCCGCGATCGGGAGCGCGAGCGCTTCTCCGCTGCGGGCGCGGGGAGTCGGCGCGTTCCTGCGGAGCGGAAGGCGCCCCTGCGGCCCGGCTGGGGCCTCGGAATTGGGCTCGGCTGGGTCTGGCTTCGGGGTGGTGTGTATCCCGTGCGCGCGGTGTGTCCCCTCGTTACAGCTGCTGCCTCTGATTTTCGTTTGCAGTCCTTTTCGAAACACCTGGCATGGCGGTTGGTCTCAGCAAGAGGTAACCCAGCAGAGAGGTGTTCGCTTAACCCCAGGCCCCTAGCACTGCTGAGAAGCTGACTCTTGAAATAGTACTTCTTGAGTCACGATGGAGTCACCGGACTCAGCCCGCGGCCGGAAGGGCCTACTTGGATCACCCAGTCCCACCCTGTCGCTTTGTGGAGGAGGAAACTGAGGCGTAGAGTAGATAAGAGAACCGCTGCGCGCGCCTGCTGACTTTTGGGAGCGCAGTGCAGCTCGTGGGCAGCCTGGAAGGAAAAACTGACCCTGCGTAGGAGAGTTAGAGAACCAGTGCCGCCGCACGCCCGGAAAGTGAGGACCGCGGTCAGATCGTGTGCAGTAACCACGTGGGCAGTTTTGTCCCCAGGTTTTAGGAGCGGAAATTAATGCTCAGGAGATTAATTTTGTTTGAAGACAAAGAACCTTGAATGGTAGTAGTCTTCCTTGCGGCTGTCCGTGCCCTTTAATCTCCGCAGTGCGCTGTGTCACTTGCGCTTTCTTGTTTGACGTTCACAGTGAATTGTGAAGCATCCTTGTTTGAGAACGCCCCAGAGTGAGCTGCTGAAACACATGCACAGCCAGCTTAGTTTTAATGTGCCGGGTGTCAGAATACGGCTGAAGAGCCCAGTACTCGGCTGACTTAGTTTTAGATGTGGTATGGGGGGTGAAATGATCGCCGTGCCTTTACCCTGTCGCACTCAGCCCACGAGAGTCATCCCTGTAGGACACGCATCCTTGTCCTCTGTTACAGTCATTTTTCTAATGTAAACTCCCAGGACGTGGTGTGTTTGCTTTCTGTGTGTCCCACATTACTGGCATACTGCCTTGCACGCAGACGATACCATTTAAATGGAAGCACCATGAGGGCAAGGCCTTGATCTATTTCATTCTCCTCACTATTCTTCATTCCCGGGATCTTGCCAGGACACACAGTGCTGATTAGGATTAAAATCTTTTTTTGGTACCAGGAATCGAACTCAGGACCTTATGCTTGCCAGGAAGGCACTTGTGCCACTGAGCTGTATCCCCAGCCCTGAAATCTTAAGATGAGTAATGGTAATGAACGTACGAAGTAGTGTATATTTGAAAAGAACAGTGTAATCCTTCCAAAAAAATACTTCCACATTGCTTTTGAAATTGCTTTACAGATGGGTTTTCATTTTTTCCTCAGTCCTTCACAGTGGAATTCCGTCTGTTATTATTATTAGGTAAAGGGAAAGTGAGTAAAGAACCGCTGTACATGGAGGGTCTAGCAGGGTGAAGTAATCATTTTTTAAAAAACTAACCTGTGTATATAATCTTTCAAGTGGATCTTCCTGTGTGATTCAAATTGATGGAAGGCCTATACAAAGATAAGGCCTATGCTAACTAATTATACATGTCTTGTTTTAAAAGTAAAGTCAAAAGTTGGATGAAAAGCTCACATTTGGGGTTTTTGCCTTTCGTTTAAGTAATTGATAAATATTTGTTGAGGGGATAAAATTAATCTGTGAAGTTTGATCTAATGCAGGGAAATTTTGATTTTACAAAGGTATCTCTCCCTCAGTAATAAGATAACCGGGTGTGGTGGCGCAGGCCTGTAATCCCAGCTTTCCGGAGGCTGAGGCAAGAAGATCGCTGTGAATATGAGGCCAGCCCGGGCTACAAAGTGAGCTCAAGGCCAGCCTGAACTGCATAGTGAGACCCTGTCTCAAAAGAAAAAAACAAAAACATAGTTTACATGAGTAGGTGTATGATTCACTGTCGAGAGATCTTACTGATCTGCCTGAATCATTTGCCTGAAGATACAAAATAACGTGTTCTTGCGTGTGTCTGTGTTGATAAAAGGGGTGAGTATTGGTTTGTAGTGTAGATTTGACTGGGACTAGGGATAGTTCACTGTTTATGAACTAAATATTCAGAAGCTGATTCTTTAATATCAGTGATGTCACATGTTCACTGTAGAAAAGCTTGAGAGCTAGGCATGGTGATGTACGCCTGCAATACTAATGCTCAGAAGGCTGAGGCAGGAAAATCACCAGGAACCTGAGGCCAACCAGGGCTTACCCAGTGAGTTCCAAGCCAGCCTGAACTACATATCAATACTCTGTCTCAAAACAAAAAAGATAAAGACTTGATAAAAATTGATGTTAAACTTTCTGACACTTTAAAGGTTATAACTAGATGTATGCTTTTGCCTCCCCCTCCCGCGCCCCCGCCCTTTTGTTTTAATTTGTTTTTCTGAGAGGGTCTCACTATATAGTTCTGCCTCAACCTCAGAAGTGCTGGGATTACAGGCAGGTCCCACCATGCTCAGCCATTCCTTTCATTTTTAAAGTTTCTATAATCTTAGAGATTATGCTGAAGTTTTTACTGTTTAATTTACTCAAATTGAACGTTTTAGATGGAACAGTTTAAGAAATAGATATCTTAATGCCATTATTTACTTTAACATCAGACAAAATTTTTAATTCACTTGTGTATATAAACAAAGAGTGCTGTACTATATTTTGTGCTGAAAACTTTTGTGTTCATAGCTATTTTGCAATGGTGTTTAAAGGTCTTAATTACCTTTTGAGCACTTAAGTCTTTCTAGTGCTTTGGAAATCTCATGAACACCATGGAATCATTAGATACAAAAAATAAAATGAATTTATCTTTTATAGGAAAACTGACCTGCTAGATAGTATGTTGTATTTCCATATCAGTAGAGTACTGACTTTTAAGATTAATCTTTTTAGGCATAGAGTTTCTATTTTGAATGAAAAATTTTACAGGAGCTTTTATACTGCCTTAAAAAAAACACATTTGAAAATTTCCCACTAACAAAAAGAATATATATGCCTTACTTTCCATACTTCATAAACTGCTGTGTTTATTGCAAAATTTAAAATACTCCCCCATCAGTAGCGTATCAAAATATTTTAAATTCTGTTTCCAGTGATTTTTTAAAAGTTGTAGAAAGGGGTTGGGGTGTAGCTGAGTGATAGAGTGCTTGTCTGCCATTCACAGGGTCCTGGGCTTGAGCACCACATACATGAAAAAAGACAAAGAATAGGGGGGCATTTGCCAGGTTTTAAAATAATATTGAAATTACTTCTCTAATGTAAAAATGTTTGCAGCATGAATTGCAGAATTTCCATCTGGTTTGTGTTATCCAGAAGGACAATATTTTAAAATATCACTGTTTAAAATTGTATATAAAATTGTAGTCTAACCATAGAGAGTAATTAATGTTCTGAATGCGAATTTTACGTTTAACTGGTGACTAAAGCTTCATCTTGTACTAATTATACTATTTCATACTTTCATTGTTTTGCTATTTTATAACAGGTCGGAGAGACCTTTTTCAATTTAAAATGGATTAGACTGTCATGAGATAACATGTCAAATGATCTTTGCTACTGGAAGATTAAATGTCTTTTAACTACGTAGAGATAGCTGAATAAAGAAAGATGTTTAAAGCAAGAGAGTACCCATTAAAGCACACAGAATATAAAGTACAGTAGTTTTTCTGTAGTTGCTCTGAAATTTATTTCAGAAAGCATATGCATACTTAATAAAAGATTTGTCTTCCTTTACTTAAAACTTAAGTAACTTTGTTTTGAAAATATACAGGGAACTGATTACACTTTCCATTGGTGAATTACTTTTGTTCCTGTTTTTCTCCTCTTGCCTTGTGGGAAGGGGTAAAAGGATGAAAGCAAATGTTGTGTGTGTGTGTGTGTGTGTGGTGCTGTGGCTTGAACCCAAGCAAATGTTGTGTGTGTGTGTGTGTGTGTGGTGCTGTGGCTTGAACCCAGGCAGGGCCTCGAGTGTTCTAGGCAGACCACTCTGCTATTGAACTATTATTCACCTCTTCTCACACTAGGCCTGGTGGCACACACCTGTAATCCTAGCACTCTGAAGGCTGAAGCAGGAAGAACACAAGTTCAGGCCTAATGTTACAGTAGTGATTTCAGGGCTAGGCTGAACTACAGCAGCAAGACACTGTCTCAAAAAACCAAAACTAAATAAATGTCAAGTGGTAATGTATGTTGAATTCAGCTTTTTTTTTTTTTTAACCTTGTGTCTTAAGTTAGAGTAAATATGAAATCTATTAGTATATTATGTTAACAATTACAGTTGCAGTTTAGCTTTTGGTGGGGAGGGTGGTACTAGGGATTGAACTTGGGCTTTGCATTCACCTGCAGTGACAGCCTTTGTTATTTTATTCATGTACTCATTTTTGAGACAGGGTCTCATTAAGTTGCCCAGGCTGGGCTTAAATTTATGATCCTCCTGCCTTAGCCTCCCGGAGTGCTGGGATTACAGGCATGCACCACCATGGTCAGCTGTTTCTCAAATGTTATGGATAAGCAAGCTCAGTAACAATTGCAAAACTCAGGAATCCCTTGGAATCTTGAATTCTGTACTGTATAGATAAAAAAGAGGGATAGGAATGAGGTATATAATATATATGTCTTGTTTTTTCTTACTGTTTTTGAAATTACTGAATTTATTGAACTACTGATATTAACAGACTGTATATTGATAGTTAACTGAGTTTTCAAGTATGTATTCAACTGTTTAGGGTATAGGAAAGTATAAAGAAGAAAATTAGTATCAGCTGTAATTTCACCACTCCATTGATGTTTTCAGGCAAAATGTATACTTTGAAGCTTTTTTACCTCCTTGCTTCCTTTTTTGGGGGGCACTGGGAATTGAACTCAGGACTTTGTGCTTGCCAGGCAGGTGCTTGTGCTGCTGAGCTGTGTCCCCGGCCTGCCAAGATTTATTTGGGCACACAAGGACGGTTTCAGTCCTCCATTGACACTACTTGTAAGGTAGAAATACTGTAAGGGATTGCTTTTTTTTTGATACTGAGACACGAACTCAGGACCTTGAGCTTGCCAGGCAGGCGCTTACGCTGCTGAGCTGTGTCCCCGGCCCCGCTTGCTTCCTTGATGGCCATGAAGTAAGAGTATTAGAAATGTTTTATAAACCACCAAAGAGCATGCTAATCTGGCATTACTTGTTCTGTAAAGCTTTTGCTCCCCTGTAACAGTGATGGTGAGCCGGTCGGAGCTTTTAATGGCAACAAACAGCCTGCTGCAGCACGTGTGCCGTGGGTTTGCCACCCCTGCCCTGTAAGCGTCGCTTAAGATGTTCACTGGGCCTGGGTGAGGACTAAAGAGAGTACAGTAACTTGTGATTTTGAACAGCTTTAAAAATGAATTGTCTAGATCAGTGATTTTCAAACTACGATCCAAGGAACCCTACAGGTCCCATGGATATTTTCAGGGAGGCCCCAAGTGCAAAGCCATTTTTACAGCGACACTGAGATGTTCTTCTTCTTCTTCACAAGACTGACGTTTGTACCTGTGGCACAGAAATACTGGTGCCTTAAAATCGGATCAGAGTACCGCTCTGTATTAGCAGTCACTGCCGTGCACTGGCCATCAAAAGGGGAAAGTCTCCCCTAAGTGGTCTGGATGCAGAAGTTAAAGAGCAATTTTAAATTAAATATTTACCTTTGTATACGTCTTTGTAATATACTTTGTTAAAATAAGTATGCTTAAAGCATTTTAGCTGCATACTGTATAGTCTTCTCTAGGGAAACTATTGTGTGATTGGTTCTTGCAAGCTGAACCAGCCACATTTCTACGAAACAGCGTTTTTACTTAATTTTACCAGTTTTTACCACAGACTGGTTATTCACACTTGGATGTTAGACATTTTTAAGGAAAATCTTGACAAAAAGTTGTAGCTTTGAAGCAAAAGTTAGAATTTTAGAAAGCTTGTATTAGTCATTGGGCTCTTGACAATTACCCCACATTTAAGATTTTGCTGATAGCAAGCTACATTTTAAAAATAATGTATAATGAAATGAGTCATTACTTGAAAATCTGTAATTGTGAGCCAGTATTTTCCAAAGAACCAGTGCATGATATCACAAAATCATGCAAGGGTAACAGTCCTCGCGAAGTGCTAGCTAGACCAGCGGATGTTAGTATCATAGAGAACATGAAGTGTGGAGAGGTTTCCCCATTCCACATTGCAACCAGTTGCTTAGTTTTAATGTCCTCAAGAAATGTTATCCACATTTATCTAAAAAAATTATTAAAATAAATACTGGTTTGTTTAATTTTTTTATTTTGTATTATTCCTTTCTCTGCAATTCTCCTGCCTCAGCCTTCCAGGTGCTGGAGTTACAAGCATGTGCCTCCACACCTGGCTGGTTTTAATTTTTAACACTTCCCTTTGACCTGAGAATTTTGTGTATCTATCTTAAGTAAATACTTTTTAAAGACACCTTCAGAATGATTTAAAACTGTTTTAGCACCAGACATGATGGCTTATACATACAATCTTTGTACTCAGGAGACTGGCAGGAGGATTGAAAGTTTTGTTTTGTTTTGTTTTGTTTTGTTTTTTGAAAGTTTGAGGTCTAAGATACCTAACCAATTCCTGGCTAGTCTGAACTACATAGGAAGACCCTGTCTCAAAAAAAAAAAAAAAAAAAAAATTGGCTGGACGTGTTGGCGCATGCCTGTAATCCCAGCACGTGGGAGGCTGAGGCAGAGAGGCTCACTGCAAGTTCAAGGCCAGCCTGAACTGCATAGTGAAACCCTGTCTCAAAAAGACAAAAACAAAAATTGTAGCAATGTTTGTATTTTTATAAACTACGTGTCATAGAACAGCTCCAAAGTTTGAGGATTTTTAGGCTAACCTTTGTTTGGATTAACCAATCAGTTTCAGATTATGGAAACAGTAACAGTGATGGGTGAATTACAGTTCACATTGCGTTCAGTTTTTAGAAGTTTATTGGCTTTTTTTGTTTGTTTGTTTTTTAGAGATAAAATACGTATGTTTTGTGAAGAAAAAGAATACTGAATTTGAAACACCAATGTTGGAAAGGACAGGGTTGACCCCAGGGGAGAGAGAAGTAGTGGCTTAGAGAACCAGTATGAAATGCTAACTTCAGGGATGGATGAGACATTATGTAACTTCTGCCTGGTCGGACAGTGAGGGAAGGAAGTTAAAGGGAAGCTTGATTGTTCCGGGTATTACTAATTAACTGTTCGCATACTCTCTCTAGCAGTTCTGAATTAGGGAACATACTGATTATGTTTTATGTCCAGGACATGTACATTAGTCACAAGACTGCCACTGGCCATAGTTTATGTGGGTTGAGTTACTAGCTGGAAAAATTGCGAGCAATACCTGTTAGCTCTTCTGCTTGTGCTTTCCTTCTGTATGAGCCCTGTAAACAGAGAAGATAGACTTCGCAAATCTAAGGACAGAAAAGCATTCATAACGTTTCTCTGTTGTTAGATGATGATGGTGGTAATAGGCAGGAATTGGTGGGAGGGCAGAAAGGAACAGAAAGGAGGAGAGTGAGGAGGTGATCAGGAAGTTCTCGTTTGCATGATCAGGGCCACTGACAGCTCGTCACTTCACAGTCAGGGTCAGCAGGAATGATACACCCCACTTGGAGAAGCACTTGTGATGCTTGACGGATAGACCGTATGCACCAGAGCGGCCTGTGTAGGGGGTAAGCTGGCATTGCCTGCCAGTTTAGAGATTGTGGTCTTAGAGTTTTGTCACCAGGCACTTTGAGTTGATAGTATTATTGCTGTTTCTGCTCCCCGGAAATCTTCAGGTGCTAGAGTAAGCCATTCATTTCACTGACCTGACGTTGGTTGGTTTGTTTTTTAGCAGATTCCTTTGGACATAAGGATAAATCTAAGAAATTACTCACTTTTTAAAAAATAAATATGGTGGTTTTTAGCCTTTGTTTCTACCCTATATCTAAAATAGCCTGGTTTAGTGGTGGTAACACTAACGGTGGGGACTTGCCCAGTTTTTTTCTGTCACTGGCCGTGAAACCTTGATCACGTTAACCCTTCTCAAGGCAGTTCTCTTTATGTAGAGAAAGTTCGGCTAAATGGCTGGAAAGGCCTTTTTCACCTGTGAAGTGTTTTTATGATACTACCCTTGTTTATGCCAGTCATCTCTTTAGGTTTCTAAGGAATTTCCCTTCTTCCCCGTATCAGTCTCTGTCCAGGAGATGTGGGCAAATCCTTTAAAATGTAAATCAGATCATGTGATACCTCTGGCCCCAGTTTTCCCCCATTGGTTTAAAATAAAAACCAGTTCCTTATCATGGCCCACAAAGCCTGCATAGTCTAGTCCTTGCTTACCTCACAATGTAATCTTTCCCTTGTTCACTAAACTGGAGCCTTTACCCCACCCCTCCCTACCCATGCTTCACATGCAGGGCTTCTGAGCACGCTGGAAGCAGGCTGTCGCGCTCTGCCACTGAGCGGACACCCCTGGTCTCCACAGGACGTTGTACTTCCTGGTCTTGGCCCAGTAAGCCCTTCACCACCTTCAGGGGCTGTGGCTTGCTCCTTCTTTGTTCGGGGTGCTCTTCCCCCAGCTGTCTGCAGTTCTTCTGCCTTAGCATTAGTTAGATCTTAGCTCGGGTGGCACATTTAGAGAGCAGTTTTTCGGATCATCTTACATAAAAGAGCATCACTCATCGTTGCCTTTATGGTAATTTTATTTATTCAGTCATTTCTCTTTTCTGCCCTCTAAAACTGTTCCAGGAGAACGGGAATGCCGTGTTACTTCCACCACTATGTCAAATGGTTAGCCTAGCAGTTGGCACATACTCAGAAAGCTTTTAATTGAAAAAAACATAAAGTTTGCAGTCGTTTGACCTTATCAATTCTCATCGTACTTCTTAGACTAATTTTTTGAGATTATGTTTATGTCCAGTTGTAGTTCCTCATTTTTAATTAAGGGTATCACTGCATGTTATTGAGAGCTAACTGTTCTATATGTTAGGATTAAGTCAGGTAGTTAAACCCGCATGGTAGTGCGTGCTTGTAATACCGGCAGCATTCAGGAGGCTGAGACAGAAGGATCTCTGAGTTCAAGGTCTGCCTGAACTTCATAGTGAGACCCTGTCTCAAAAAAACAACCAAAAAATTGAGAAATTATGCACAAAAGGTTTTTAGCAAAGACAGGGAAAGTTACTCCGTATGCAGTGTAAAGAGTTCAAAATACCAGAGTGAATTATAGAGGTGAGTGCTTACAATGACTAGGTTCTAGCAGGTGGAAAAGGAAATATCAATGAGGTGGGCTCTGTAGATAGTAAAGGAGTATACCTAGAAATACAAGAGTTTCTCTGAGAAGTGGTTCTGAAATGGGTTGGAAAGTCTGTACTCATCAGCATGTGTCTTTGGGAAAGACAGAAGGCTCGGAAAACAGTGCTTTACACCAGTTAACTTGGAAACAGCTGCAGAGGCCAAGTGCTTACAGGCTGGAAGAGCCACCCAGTGCCATAGTTGGAGAGCCCAGGTGAACGGCTGGAAACGGGGAGGGTCCGTCTCTGCACACTTGAGCCCGGCAGATACCGTTTTCTTAGAAAATGTTCAGTGACTGGCCTAGTGAAACTGTATTATCTCTCTTTTATCTAATAATTATTTTTTTATTCTCCTTAACGGTTTGAATCCTCTTTCATTCTTACATCTGGTGATCTGAGCAACATAATTCAAGATAATATGTAATGTAACAACCACTGTCAATTCCTATCATTTTGTTTTGAAACCGTGTATCACTTTTAATGTGCTTGCTTTGTTTTGTTATGTCTGTGATGTGGGCATGCTTCTATTCTTCTTTTTTCTTTTACTGCTCTCCTTAATATAAAAAAAGTTTAGCGAGAGCAGTTACTTTAATCAGTTTGTTCTGGATTTTAAAAGTCTTACAAGATACCGTGCAGTTTTGTCTTAGAGTTGGTAACGTTTCTACGAATTACACATTTAATTGTAAAATAGAATAGGTAGGTTAGTAATACTATGGAATGGGACTGAGATACACAATTTCTATTTAAAGACTTTGATGGGACCACTTGGTAGTAGTGACAAGGAAGAAGAGAATAGCTGAAGAGGCTACTTTCGTTTATTTGTGTGTAGTTTCTTTTCTTTTCTTTTTTTCTTTCTTTCTTTCTTTCTTTCTTTCCTTCCTTCCTTTCTTTTCTTTCTTTCATTTTCTTTCTTTCTTTCTTTCTGTTATTGTCTCACCATGTAGTTCAGGCTAGCTTTGAACTCACTGTGTAGCCCAGGCTGGCCTTGAAATCACAGTGATCTTCCTGCCTCAGCCTGCTGAGTGCTGGGATTATAAGTGTATGCCACCATGCCCTATTGAAGAAGCTACTTTGAAACTCAAAATTGATCACAGGAAGTACCTGCTCACTTTGTGTATTTTTCCCATATGCTGTGCTTATTGTGGCAGCCTAATTAACATGCAAACTTGCATTTGCCTTTATCCATTCATTTGGTGTATACACTAATTAACTCCCTTTTCTGACCTAGTAGTTACCCAAGTAAGTATGCATTATTTATGTATGAAAGGCAAATGCAATACGCATTGTTTAAGGCTTCAGTTGAAGTGTGGTGTGCCTTTTATTTTTCTACACAGTCTTCATTTTATTGGCTACTGAACAAATCTTTGAAAAAAAAGGAGAGTATAGAATATAAAAGGAAGTATTAGTCAAAAACAGCCTTGTAACACAATTAGGTGCCCAAGCCAGTAAGCAGCTGCCGCAAGTTGCTGCTCAGAAATATTAAAATTATTAAGAGAAAATTATGGGAAGTACTTGTGCTTCCCCTGTTTTTTATTGCTTTGGTTAATATTTCTCCTCTGAACTGGCAGATTTGCTAGGGAATTTTCCATTAGGAATATTCTGGTCCTGAAGTTTCATTCAGAATGTGTAATCATGCAAATTATGAGTCCATAATATAAATTCGGGACATTTTTATAGCTCATTAATGCGTTTGGGAAGTCATATTAGGCATGTCATTTAATGCTAGATACAGGATCCTAGTTAATAATAAGTACTTCTGTGGCCATTTGTTTCTCTTCTCACAGAAGACACTTACTTATATCTGAATTCTCTGAATACCTTGAAACAGTGTAAAATTAAAAGCTTGTGCACCCTGTGGTGTACAGTAAAAGCTAGACAACTTTATATTAAATATTTGTGAACGCCAGGTGTCACATGCACATGAAATCCCAGCACTCTGGAGGCTGAGGCAGGAGGATCACTGCAAATTCAGGCCCAGCCTGAGCTACATAGTTCAAGGCCAGCCTGGACTACATAGTGAAACCTTATCTCAAAAAACCAAAAAAGGAAACATTTGTGAGGTCTACTTACACTGAAGTGCCTTACTTCTAATTTCTTATGACCCTGCCCCAACGTCTCACAAACTGCATTTAGTATTTGCTTTAAATAAGTGGAAGCAGATACCTTCACTGACAGGGATCTCTCTTGGTTGGTACAGTTACCTAATTCTGCACCCTGTTTAGCAAACTGTAAGTGCCTGTGATGGTAACATTAAGTTGTGGACATGGAGAACCACCTTGGACAGCCTTCTTTCCGTCAGCAAGGTCATGCTGTGGAGGTGGCCTCTCCCCACAACTCCCTCCACCCCCATGTGTGACTTCTGATGGTCTGAGACATTATGAGTGGCTGATACAAGGTACTGAACTTGATGTCTGGAGACCTGAGGAACAAAGACCGTCCTTTCCTCTTGGACGAAATTTATTTGCAAGCAAATGAGTAAGATGGCCTCTGCAAACAAACCTTACCTTTTCTTTATTCTTCATATGTTTTTAGAGTTACAGTCCTGTTTCTCCTTCACCTAAACCACAGAGGACTTCGGTGATTATGAACTGTATTCTGTTGTTGAGTCTTTTTGAGGTGGAGTTAACCTCAAAAATCATCACCAACATTGTACTCAGTACAAGTAACTTAGTATTTTGTCTTGATGTTTGAACTAAAATCCATTTACTACCAGTAAACGAATGGGCAAGATTTTTCCTTCCCTCTTCTAGGCCCTAGCCTGAAAGGCAGTGGATGGCAAACCTTTTTGTAAAGGACCAGGTAATATTTTAGTCCTTGTTGATCGTACAATCTCTGGCATAGCCGTGCAGCTCTGCCATTGTAGCCTGAAGGCACCCATAGACAATACACAGTGAATGAGCTTGGCTGTATTTTCATAGTGCTTTATTTGCAAAGTACTCCACAGCAGCAGTGAGTGAGAGTATAGGTCAGCACTGCTTGTCTAGCATTGAGACCCAGGGTTTGACCCTAGTATTACCATTTTTTAAAAAAAGGGAGCAGCAAATGAGATTTGCTAGCCTATGCCTACTCTTAAGTGATCAAAGTAGTTTTGGTTAATGCATCAAATAAGTGTCTTCTGTATTCACAGCCTGTATTGTTAGTTATATAGCAATGAATATCGCATAGATCTAACCCGTGAAGTATTTACTTTTAACTGAGCCTTCTGTTGTTTGTTTATTCTTTTAATGTACTTAGAGTCAAAGCAGTTTTTTAAAGAAAAAGTACGGCTTGCCCCATACATCTACCAATACATGTGAGAGCTTAAGCTACTTCCCTGTCACCTTCTAGTAGCAGTCTAACTAAAAGTAACCTCAGTATACTGTAGATATCAGATGCAGTGTTATCATTGCGTCTGTGCTAGCATATCAGTGCTAACATCCTCTTATGAAGAATAGCCTAAGATGTGTGACTCTGACATCTGGACTGGCTGGAGATAGTATGCCATTCAGCGTTGTTGAATAACATTGACATTACCAGTTGTCTTAATTCTCTATACACTGTTTTCTTGCATTTTCTTTCTTCTATATGATATATTGTTTCTGACCTCTTAATTTTGGTTTTCACTGTATGTGGGGGGGGGGATACTGGGGATCAAACAGCTTTGTGCATGCAAGGCAAGTGCCGTACTACTGAGCCACGTCCCTAGCCTGGATTTTTACTGTCTTAACCTAGATTTGTGTTGCAAACATCTCATGCTTTTTTTTTTTTTTCTTCTTTTTTTTCTGGTACTGGGAATCAAACTCATGACATAGCGCTTGGCAGGCAGGCATTGTGCCGCTGAGCTAAATCTCCAGCCCCAAACTATTACTTTTTTGGGGGAGGGGGCCGGTTTCTGGTACCGGGAATCGAATTCACAACCTTGAGCTTGCTAGGCAGGCACTGTGCTGCTGAGCTAAATCCCCAGTCCCTCATGCACTGTAAAAGTAGCCTGCATGTTAACCATATTTTTAATAAAATGCTTAATATTCCTAGATGTGTTAATCCAGCCTTCTGTTGTTAGAACTCCTTTGGTTAATTTTATTCCCCCCCCTTTTTTTTGAGACAGGGTGTCATTTATGCAATTCAGGCTGGCCTTGAACTTTGTAGCCCAGGCGGATCTTGAACTCACAGTGATCCTCCTGCCTCAGCCTCCTGAGTGCTGGGATAACAGGAGTGTGCCACTACGCCAGGCTCCCTTTTGTTAATTTTAAAGTTACGTTTAGTTTTCTGAAAGTTGATTTTTTTTTCCCGCTTGGCCAGTATTGTTACTTACTAAATGAGTCAAAACCCCTAACCAGTACTCAGAGGTTTCCTTTATTCTGACTATAGACTCTTACTGTTTGTCCTGTTCTTTGGGCCTAGTGATCCAGGCTGTGCTTTTTTAGTAACTCATTCCCAGTTACTGTGTTTTGAACTCCCTTGTGTTTTGTGTCCTCCTTCCGCCTGTGTTGGGCAATGAATCCAGGGCCTTTACACTGAGCTACCTTCCCCATATTTTACACTGGACCCATTTTTTTTTTTACTTTTGGTGTTTTTGATTTTTCAAGACAGAATCTAAGTCACTATATTGCCCAGGCTGAGCTCAAACATGGAGTCCTCCTGCTTCAGCCTCCCCCCGCCCCCAAGTAGTGGGATTGCAGATGTGTACCACCATGCAAGGTGTATTTTCTATTTTTATGTTTTATTTTTCCCTACAAAATTGAAGCCTTTGAGCAGGCATGTTTTGTTCATCCTTAAGACTATGAAACATGAGGGAAAGCAAACTCTTACCAAGACCTGTTCCACTTAGAATGTCCAGCCATCCTGGTTCACCCAAGACTGGGGAACGTGAGACTTCTGGAGCTTAAACCGGGCCGTTAGTCACCCTGACCCCACTCCGTGCTGTAGCTGTCTCACGATTGCATTGTGTTAGTGTACTGTAGAGAAGAAGCACAGTAAAGGATGGCTGAGAGGCAGCTCTGTTCTGTTTGGGGCGGGAGGAATGTTAAGGGCGCTTGGATTTTTATTTATTAAGTTTCTGGTTTAATTATTTTTAGATAGACTTTCTTCAGTGTTCCAGTGGAGTGCATTTGATCAATTCATTCATCTATTTAGGGATATGTTAGTGTGTGACATACCTTGGTGACCTTGTAGAAAGTGGTGGTGCTCAACATTTTTAATTAAAAATTGTATAACGTCAGATAATAATGCGTTACTGTATTTTATTAAATGCAATAAGACTAGAGGCACCCTGGAATTTTTCTTTGTCCCTTCCAGGGTAGTTTAAGCTTCAGTTGCACTTTATAGAAACCGTGTGTCTGAAGGGGTGTCTGTGAGATAACCTGTGTCTTGCATTTCTTTGCCGTAATTGGCTTTTGTCGGTATTCATGTTGTATAAATCATGGCAAGATCTTTCTTTAATAGGTATATAATGCAGAATAAAGTAGCTACTAAAAGTGTGTGCTAATTTTATTAGCAGATAAGCCTGGAGGGACATAAACTTGATATATACCTAGTGGTATTTTTGCAAACAGAACCAAAAACTGAAAGAGTGATGTTTTATACTCAAAAAGGGTTTAAAGATCTTCCTTTTATTTTGTAATAATTAAATTTTAATATACGCCCAGTGTGCTGTATGGCCTTATGTTGGCTGAAGTAGGCTCTTTGGGGTGGTTTACTTACCTTTACCCTGAGTAGTCTTTTTGGTATTGAGCTTTTTACAGTTCTTTTTGCCAGCTTGTATAATGTATATATTGACTCTCCAGTGAAATACTGAACTACGTTGTTGTACATAAAAGAAATATGCACATTCGTCTTCATGTATAAAGACTTGAGAAGGCTAAAAAAGTGAAAACGTAAAATTGATGAAGAATAGTGTCTTTAAGCCAGGTTTGGTGGGGCACACTTTTAACCCCAGCACTTGGGAAGCTGAGGCAGGAGGATCACCAAGAGTTCAAGGCTGGACTACGTAGCAAGATCTTGTCTCAAAAAATGAATAGTGTCATTTTCAGAAGAAGAGGGGCTCTATTCTCTTTGTGATGCTTTTGATTGATTTTAGTAGGCACAAGGTTTTTTTTTTCCTTTGAGGGTCATTTTTGAGGTTATTTTAGAGTAGGCCCAAAAATGAATATGGCTAAAAGAACAAATAGAATGTGACATAGACATGGGCGATGTTGTGACTGTAGGAGTAGTATCTGTTCCTAGAGAAATTAGAAACAGGGATGCACACCAGGTGTCTGAAATCCTTTTCTTCACTGCTGGGAAGGAGTTGCTCCTGCCAAGCAGAGAAGACAGAGTATGAAGAGTGAAGAAGGAGAGGCACCCTTCCAAGCCACGTGCTCAGTGGTCCGTCCTCCAACAGGCTCCAAGTGTCACATTTAGTAATAACATCACCAGTGACTAATGCACTGATGAGTGTCACGCCCCCATGACCCAGTCACCTCCCAAAGCCTCACCTGTGAGCACAGGAGACTGGGAGAACATTGATCTAAACCCTAACATTCTACCTCTGGCCCCCAAAACACTCATTGCATCCTTTTATGCAAAATGCATTTAGTTCATCTGTAAGACTTGCCAAAGTCCTAACAGTTTTAGCATTGCTGAAAAGTCCAAAGTCTCCTATGAGATTTAAGGCAGACTGTTAACTGTGAGCCCCTGTTAAAAAAAATCAAAAGAAAGTTAAACACTCCTAGCATACCAAGACACAGGATAAACATTCCTGTTCCAAACGGGAAAAATAGGAGGATAGAAACTGGTGGGACCAAAGCAAGACCAAAATCCAGTAGAGCAAGCATTAAATCCTGCTGGTGCATGTCCCACACCTAGGGCAACTTGTAGTAATGAGACACAAACTGCAAGTGCCTTGGCTGTCTCCATCCTCATGGCATTGCTGGCGGTTGTAGCTTTCGTGGCTTCTCTCTCTTGGGCTGGCTTTGCTCAAATATTCCATGTTCCTGTCTTCTCTGGCTTTCTGGGGACTCTACTGCACTTGGGCCAACCACCTGGCCTCCCAGTCCTTCTGAAGTCTGGGTGGAAGCCTCCTGACCCCACAGCTCTTGCATTCTGCATGCCTGTAAAGCAGCACCACATGAATGATGCCAGGGTCTGCCTCCAGCTTGAGCAGTAGCCAGGCTTCCTTGTGTCACAGCTACAGATCGCTTAGTTCCCAGTCCAAGGAAACAGATTCTCTGGGCGGCCCTTGCGCACAGTGCCCTGGGACTCTCTTTGAAAGCAGAATCTCACCTTTGCAGTTTTGAGCCTGCAAAGGGTGGGGCTTTGCTGGTTCTTCACATGCCCTCAAGCCATTTTTCCTGTTGTCCTATTGCAGAGTACTTGGCGTTGGTTGGTTGGTTGGTTTGTCTGGTTGTATGTTTGTCTGGTTTGGTTTTCTTGAAACAGAGTCTCACTATGTAGTTCAGGCTGGCCTTGAACCTCAAACTTAGCCCTAACCCTAACCCGTATAGTCCTTCTGCCTCAGCTTCCTAAGGGCTGAGATAAGAGGTATGTGCCATCGCGCCCAGCTTGGCTTCTTTTAATGCTAATCTTTTTAGCAACCAAAGTCTCCTATTTCTCCATCTTTGCAAGTCCCAACTTAGCAGAGCTTCCTTTCTGGCCAAACTCAGAGCTTTTCAGATCAACTGTGTTCTTCGCTCTTAATTTTTAGTACAGAGTTGGCTAAATCTTCCAACAATACCCGTGTATGTTGGGCTGCCTTGAAATTTCCTCTAGCTTATCAACTGGTGTGCCATCCTTAATGTTAATCTCCTGCAAAGGTTCAGGACATGAGCAAAAAATATAGACATATTTTCTGCCAAAATATGCCATTCTTGGCCTAGAGTCCAGCTGTGGGTGGAATCTGTGTTCCCAGCCGAAATTTCTTGAGGGTGGTCTTTACCAGCACCCTTTTTGTCAGCTTTTTAGTATTCTGAGCTCTGACCAGAATCTCCCATCAAGCTTGGCTCATAACAGCATTGTAGGGCTTCATCAGCCTACATCTCCAAACCTTTCCAGACTCCTCACAGGAATCATTTCCAAAGTCTTCTGAACCATGTGGACAGGCCTTTCAGCATTTCAGCAATAGCCCCACTCGAGGTACCAGAATCTGCCTTAGTCACTTCCCTTGTTGCTGGGACAAAAAAAATCTCAAAAACCAAAACCTAAAGAGAAAAGAGGCCCACATTTGAATCTGTAGTCCGGTGGCTCCAAAGCAGAATAGTATGGCAGAGGGGTTTGGCAGAGGAGAACTGCTGCTCATGGCCTGGCAGCAGGGAAGCAGCGAGGTGAGGGCAGAACTGGGAAGGAAGATAGACCCTTCCAGGCCACGCCCCCACAAACCCACCTCCTCTGGCCACCTCCCAGCATTGCATTTAGCAATAAACTCACAAAGTGAACTAATTATTGAGTTTGAAATAAGTATCATGCCCGCGTGATCCAGAAACCTCCCCAGAAATACCACCCATAAGCAGGTGAAGCTTTGGAGGAACGTATAGATAAAACATAACACCGGGCAAGATGGTGTATGCCTGTAGTCCCAGCTACTTGGGAGACTGAAGAGGTCACATCACTTGAGCCTGGTAGTTTGAGGCCAGCCTGCAAGACTGTGTGTGTGTGTGATTACCCCCCTTTTCTAGAAGCCTTTAAATAGGAAAAGAGCAAATCCAGAAGTTACAGACATTGTATGGGCCAGTGAGGGCGAACCTCGGAGTGTTCAGTGATAGCAGATGGCTGGCTGTGGCACGCAGACCGTGGGGTCACCACTACTGGTCCAGACATAAGTGTATGTGTTAGGGTCTGTTGTATAGTATAAGCTAGTTGCTGAGTGTTTTATACGAAGAAACTTACTAAGCTAGAAAGGTTTTTGGTTTTTTGCAGTACTTTTTCTGTTGGTATTTCATTTCTTATGAAAAATACTCCATCAGATGGGTTTTTACAGCTAAACTATACCTTAAAGTTAAGTGGATATTAGTGGTCACTAAAAGTCCCCATCCCCTGAGCTTGCAGCTCCTCCCCTGCCTGACACACTGAGGACTCATTCTGATCTTTTTCCCAAGAGTGCCCTTATCTCCCAGTTAACCCCTCCATTCTAAAATACCTGCTTAGTGATTTGTATATCCACTAGGCTGCTGTGGTTTAGGCATCTACTTATGAAGTCTTACCTGACTTTCCTAACCTGTCTTCACAGACACACAGTGCTCTTCCTTGTACTCAGAGCAGGCACTTTGTTCTGTAGATCCTGCCTGATTATGATTATACAGTGCAAATACTAGAAACATTTTAATATGTAAAGCAAACAAGTGACTTCTGGGCTATAATGTCCACTAAAATAAAGTTATCACATTTATTTTATTCTCAAATTAGTGGGACTCCCATTTAGTTATGATTAAAACTAATACCTTTTGGGTAAGTCCTTTAAATCTGTATGTATAACAAATTGTTTTTTTCACATTTGCCTCCTGTATTGACCTATTCCTATGTAAGAAATAATGAGGGCCCTTATTAAGGTAAGGGAGTAGAAAGAATGAATTGATTCTAGCAATATCAAAGTAGAATGGTTCAGACTTGGGAAAGAGGTGAAAAGAGAAGGATCTACCAACTACACACAGTTTCTTACTAAAATATTATACTTTTAGGTATTTCAAGTTTCTGCCCCTATAAATATCTTGATATATGTAATTTATAAAACTAGCAAGTTAACAAGTACCAGCTATTAACTATGTTATACGTAAGATATTTCATTTGAATCTTACCTTTATAGAGAGGTTCTTATTTTCACATAAGGAAATGAGGCACAGAGGTCACTCAGAACTAGTATGTGTTGTAGAGCTGATGTTCAGACCCAGAAATCAGTATCGATAATCTGTATTTTTATCTGTTCTTATATTTCCAATTTTATGTTTCCTCCATTTAAATTACAATTAACCAAAATCTTCTTGTGTGTCAGAATCTAAGATAAACAGCAAATAAAGTTAATTAATATCCATGCCTTTATCTAAATTATGTTTGGAAGGCAGCAGGTCATTGAGTCAGTATGTCTGCCTATACAGAATTTACAGCTTGATCAGATAGTAGGGAATAAATTGACAAGTTATTTTCTTAGATTTTGTTGAAAGTTTTTAAGAGCATAAGAGACTTGTGTACAACAAACCTGACCCATTTAGAGGAATTCGGTAGAAACTAGTGAGGTGATCTTGAGCTCTGTTCTTTTTCCCTCGTTTGAAATACTGCTAGTCTCTAGTTTGTCATTTAACTGCCTCGACTCAGCTCAGAAGTCTATGAAAAAATGGTTCTTGTGCATTTCAGATTACTGATAAGTTGTTATACTCTGACTACTATATTCTCATGTGATTAAGTACTGAACTGTACTGAACTGATAGGGAACTACAGTAGTAAAACTGGGAAACCTTAAAATTACATGTCAAATTATATTATTCAGTATTTTAGTAAAGTAGGTGTGATTGGAATAAGCATTATGTATCTGCAGTATTAATCCATGAAAAAGGAAAAGATTCTTTTTTCCTACTTGAGATAAAAATATGGTCACAATAGAAAAAGTGCTATAAACACATAGTCCACAAATTCTACCAGAATGCAGTCTGAACTGACTGAATTTAGGAACCCACCTGACAGAGACCTTTCTTGGCAAAATAAAGTTAGTAAAATAGAAACAATTTCTATGTGTGATAGGTAGGTAGCTCAGAAAGCAAATACGATAATCAGTATTTAAACAGCTGTTTATTGTTCCTTGTTAGAAGTTTTAAGATTTTTATTTTTCAGATGTGGTTGGCCCTAATCTTTTTCTACCAAAATTAATATTTAAATGTGCTCAGGCATTCTGAATTCTGTTATTGTGTCCAACAGATTATACCAGGTCCTTCTGTCATGTGAATTAGTTAATTTTATTTCAAAGTAAGAAGAGAACACAGTAATCCCTTTTTTGTCTTTTTTTTTAACAGTAATCCCTTTTTAGCCATTAAAATACTACTGTAGGAGTTGGAGGTGAGTGGGACAAATCAAGTATTTTCTTGCAGAAAGTACTCAGTGGGAGAAGTAATGTCACTTGACTTCAGGAACGGTAGTTAGGTGTTTTTATTTAGCCTTTTCGTTATAATTTAAGATCATGGAATTTCAGATGAAGGTGTAGGAGCTGGGTGTTGTAACTAAATAAATCAGGATATAAAAAGTATTTGTTAACAACATAGTTTGGGAAAAAATTATTTCGAATTAGCTATTTGGGAGCCCTTTGAAATTTTTAGGGGAAGTAGGCTTTTAAAATGTTGCTTAGATGTTATTCAGGAATTTCACTCTCTTTGGGGTTTTTTTGGTGTTTTTTGTTTTGTGACAAGGTCTTACTCTATAGTTCAGGCTGGCCTGGACTCAGTATGTAGCCCAGGCTGACCTCAAACTCACAGAGATTTTCCTGCCTCGGCCTCTTGAGTGCTGGGATTACAGGCGTGCATCATCTTGTCCCACAAGGATTTAACTCCTCTCTTAGCCCTTTTTACATTTATTGAGATTTAAAGAGTAAATATGAGGCTAAGAGCAAAGGTCTCTAGAACACAAGAGTTTGGAAGGCTTGTTTGGTTTTTTGGGGGGAAGGTTTTTGCTGTGATTTTTTTTTTATTGATTTGGTTGGGTTTGGTTTGGTTTTGTGGGATTATTTGTGGCTTTTTGGGACAAGATTTTGGTGTGTAGTCTAGGTTGGCCTCAGATTTTAGCTGCTCCTGCTTCACCCTCTGGAGTGTTGAGATTACAGGTGTGTGCTACCACACCTGGCTGAGTTGTTGGTTTTGACACTATTCTGATCCAGGCGCTCTCTTTTCTGCTCTGTTGTAATTCCTAAGGCAAGTAAGAACATTTTTTGATGCCAAGATTTGTATAAATTCATCTTCAGTTGGGATTCATGTCGTCTGTCAAAAATTGAATAAAAGTGGCAATGTACCTATAATAGGTTAGTTATGAGTGACTTTTTCAAAATCTAAATAGTTTCTTTGCTAGAAATGAATTATTTAGTCTGTAGCTGGTCTTTCATTCACTAAACATTGCTATAATTCAAATGGTGGAAAAATAAGATCCGCTCTTCATGTGATTGATACTGGCATTGGCTAACATTTAAGGCTTTTATCAATAATGTGTTCTTACTAAACCTGTTCATCAAACCTGTGAAATTGGTTTTCACGGTCTGTATTTTGCAAAATAGGGTACCAGCCCAGAAATAAATAACTGCCCTCTGGTAAATTACATGGGTAGCCAGTTTTGGTCTCCTTATTTCCAGATTGTATGTTTGGGGATTCTGAGCTGCAGAAATGGAGTAGTGTTCACCTTTGTGAGTAAAGAAAAATTAAATTTGGCCTTTGAACCAGCCAAAGGACCTTTTTATTTGTTTGTTTGTTTTTTCAGTACCGGGAATCGAACTTAAGGCCTTGCGCTTGCCAGGCAGGCGCTTATGCCACTGAGCTGTATCCGCGGCCCCAGAGGACTTTTTTATGATGAATTCACTTCACTCCATTAAAGAAATCCCTAAAAATGAGTCGGGTAATACAATATAGGCTTGCTTTATGTCAGTTAAACAAAGATTCTTTTTTTTAAGGTGAAATAGTTCATTTATAATTCCGTTGATCGGCATTTTTGTCCGGGATAGAATTCAAGCGGTCTTTACAGAATCGGTTGTTCACTTTAGTAATGATCTGTAGTATACTCTGGCACATGTGGTTCCGTAATCTACATGTTTTACATATTTGGTGTATAGACTTTTCCTGTATAGCCACTGTGTACTTTTTATCTTTTACTCCCCAGTCTTAATATTTACAGCTATTATTTATAATGTCTTATGTAACCAATCTCCTCATTTGGGATGATAGTTGAAGAGAACTTTGTGCCCATGCCCTAATTTTTAGTTAGGAAGGCCTTTACTTGGTGAAGCATCTTAGAGAATAGCGTGCCAGAAGGAAGAAGAAAATGTAGAAGGCCTTTGCATCTTTCCTTGGTTGAGTGCCTGGTAGTATTGCTGGATTTTCCCAGTTTTGGGCAGCCTGTGAATGGGAAATTGTCCTGTTTTTCAACCCTTTTAAAAAAATGTATATTTAAAAGGTGATTCTAAAATGCCTATAATATCTAAGCACCATTATGAAGTAAGAGAAACAATAGATTATTGCTGAATTTTATTACCAAAGCAATCGTGTATTTCTAACAGTCAATAAGGAAAAGGAATATACCATTAAGATACTTTTAAAGTGTCATTCCTATTTAATTCTTCAAAACTTGACATACTAATTTTAGAAGGAGATTGAAAGAGATCTCAGGGATCACCTAGACCAGAATTTAAAAACTGCTGACCTAGAGTGTAACCTCTATCTCGAGTATATTTTTCTTGGTTAGTACAGTGTTCCATAATATGTAAACTGCAGAGGGTACTACTTGTGTAGGCATTCACTCTGTGCTTGACCTCAGTCCACACCATTTCCTGGAACACCTTGCTGCGTCGGCCATTTACATGCTCACCTGTCTGATGTGAGGCATCAGATTGTTCCTGATTTAAACCCCCCCATCATTCTCACGTTTCACAGGCAGGGACCCAGGAAACTGAGAATTAAGTCATTTACCTCAGAAACGTACAGCTTTCCCTACTGGACTTGGTGGCACAGGCACATGCCTATAGAGCTAGCTACTCAGGAGGCTGAAACGAGAGGAACAAGCTGGAGGCTAGCCTGGGCAACTCAGTGAGACACTGTCTCAGAATTTAAAAAGGTTGGAATTATAGCTTGGTAGTATAGTACCCTGGTGTTGTGTCACCAGTAACGCGCGCACGCACACACACACACACACACACACCCCTTTTAAAATACAGTGGTACCTTGATTCACAAACTCAGTTCTGTCCACAACTGTGGTCATAAACCAACTGGTTGAGAACCGAGTGGGATTTCGCCATAAGGCCGGCATTGAACCTCACCATTGAATTTGATTCGGTTCTCATCAAAGAGTCAAGTTAGTGCGTCCAGTTATTGAGCCAAGGTACCACTGTAGACTGCAGGCTCTTAACCCCCAGGTACTACTTTATACCGCGCGTTGTCCTTTAGAAGACAATACAGGATACGGAAGCGGGCCATGAAGTATCTAGTGCAGTGTTGTGCACCGCGGGCATGCTTGAGAGACGCGCATGTCCTTAACGCTACCCGCGCAAGAACTGCGTCTCGGTGTGTGCTAGTTGAGAGCGCTCTCCTCTTGGTTTACATGTTACTCTTGCTACACGAGGGAGAAAGACAGGAGTGTTCTCCTGTAAAAGAGCTCGTAAAGGAAATCACTGAAGGGTGTTTCGTACATATTGAAAAACAGTATCTCATAAGACCAACTACATTTCCTCCAGGAATCCGTTTGTGCCTTTATTAGCAAAGAAGGGACATCTAAGTCGTGAGCTCTCCAGTAGATCTTGGATAAAATAAATCTCTTGCTCCCAAGTCCAAATGTAATTGCAGCCACAAATTAATTGGAGTGTTATCCCACCAAATGTGATTTTAGTGTTAGAAACTTTTGCTGAAAACAGGATTAATACTCTTCCATTGACAGGACTTCCTGGGTGCTTTTATCTGAAGTTACAGCCACTCGGCATAAAACAAACATCCATTTTCCACGGTGTGTATTTTCTAATTTATTTTTTCTGCCCATACTGCTAGTCACATCTTGACATCTTTTATATTGACTTGTTCTCTTCTAGAATGTAAATTCTGAGTGCAAGATCTCTGTTCACTGCTTATTCCTATTGCCCAGAACAATGCTAGATACATAGTATCTACCTGGTATATAATTATTGATATTGGGTATTTAATGATTACTTACAGTAGTCTTGGTGGAAGGTGTCATTCCTTAGATTCTTTCCTGATCCTCTGGTTCTAGCACAGGTTTTGGAACAGTATGGCTTCAGTGAATGTTAACACCAATAAATACAGTAAATATTAATGCCAAAAAAAAAAATTTTTTGTTACGTTTTTTAATTTCTCAATGATTTTTACATTCTTGTATTCATAATGTAGGTCAGTAATCTCTGCAGTTGATCTTATTTGGGTCTTACTAATGAGTAATGTAGGTAATCTAGAATTGTGGATATAATGAAATCATTTACGTGCTTTCATATAGTGAATATATTTAGATTAAATCATTATTCAGTTTTCATTTTCTTTGACTCATAAATCTCTAGGATTTCCTATTACCTCAAAATCATTATAGTATCCATATTGGTTTTTGTGAATACACCAGTTAATTTGCTGGGTGAAGCACTATCTTAGATAAATTTATTGAATTTAGTATAGAATGATTGTGCCTTTTTGCTTTTTCGTTTTAAGCTGTTATGAAGCAGACCCTGTCAGTTGGCTTGGGAGCAAGCCCTAACAGGACGTTTCCATGTCTTTGCTGTGGTTTGCTCTGGGGCTAGAATTAAACAGCCTCTTAAACTGATTTTTAAAAAACAAATAAGCAAAGCTGCAGTCTGTAAAGTAACGGAGGAAGTTTTGGAAGTAATAAGTCAACATAAGTGAGTTAGGTATTCAGGTTTTTTTGCGAGAAACAAGAACAAAATATAGCAACCCTCAGTTACTTTTATTAAGTCTGGTAATACTGCAGAAAACAACTAACCAGAATTTGGCAGGTGGGATAGCAGGAGGGTGCGCAGTGCTGGGGATCGAGCTCAGGGCCTGCACACTGAGCTGCTTCCCCAGCTCTTTTTACGTTTTATTTTGAGACAGTCGTACTAAATTGCTAAGTTGCCTAAGCTGGTGCTGAGATTATAGACATCACCAGTATCACTGGCTCAGGACTCCTCTGTTACCTTCAGTTTTTTGTATTTTCGTTTGTGTGTTTTATAAATGTTTATGTTTACTAATAAGATTATCAGAAAATAAACAAAAGGAAAAAAACCGCTATCCTATCATTTGTATATTTTTACATTCATTTTATAGTAATCGCCCCTTGTCTGAGAAGGACATGTTCCAAGACTCATTGGGCACCTCAAACCAAAGAAAATACAAATTTGAAATGTAGAGTGATTGGAGATATAGCCCAGTGGTAGAGAGCTTAGCTAGAACATTGAGGTCCTAGGTTTGATTCCCAGGACCACAAGAAAAAAAGAAAACTCTCTTCATTGGCAAGGTGTGTTTTGTCATATTTTTAGGTTTGAAAATCTTTATTGTCTCCTAACCATATTTTTCTGTTTGAAAATATGAAATATTTTAGCCGGGCGTGGTGGCACATGCCTGTAATCCCAGCACTTAGGAGGCTGAGGCAGGAGGATCGTTGTGAGTTCGAGGCCATCCTGGGCTACAAAGTGAGCTCAAGGCCAGCCTGAACTGCGTAGCGAGACCCTGCCTTAAAAAGACAAAAGAAAAAGGAAACAATGACCAGGAAATAAATCTGAACACATTAAAAAAAAAAACTTTAAATTTGCTGTGAGGTTTTGTAGTGAATTTTTAAAATTTTAAATACATTTTTATTTTTAACTTATACATAGTAACTGTACATATTTATGGAGTACAGTGTGACATTTCATTTCCTTTTCAAGAATGTATACAGTACAAGATGGTCAAAACAGGGTAATAGTCATATCACCTCACCTCAAACATTTATCTTTCTATCTTGTGTGTGTGTTGGGAATATTCATAATCCTCTTCGCTAGCTATTTTAAATGTACTTAACTGTTTATTGTCAACCACAAGTTACATACTGTGCTACTCGAGTCAAAAAAATTATATTGGTGTAGTTATTAAAATCAAAACACAAATTGATAAGCATTATTTTAATATCAAATTGAGTAACAATCCAGATAGCAATCAACTGATTTGAACGGATAAAGAAAATGTATCTGTAAAATAGATATATTTAATCAATATTGAGAAAAGGAATAAATTACTGATAGACACAATGCACAAACCATGACTCATTCTAGCAACAAGTAATTCTCATTCATGGACAAGTAGAGCAACCAGGAAAAAGAACCCTCACTATCTCCAAGAAGTGCCATGCCCACAGCCAACTCACCCACCTTTATCTGTGAAACAAGAATGTGAAACAGCCTGCTTTAAAACAGTTCTCCTAAGTGTTTCCTTTTTATACTCAATAGATTTAAGTGTTGGGTGTTACGTTTAGTCACTTGTGTTTTGGTTTTAGCGAGCATGTGCAGTTACACAGCCAGCCAGTTTTAGAACATCTGAAAGATGCCCTGTTACTGCCCGTAGTCAGGCTCGCCTCCACTGCCAGGCGAGGAAACGGTAGAGAGCCCAGTGCCTGTGCTGCCCATGGAGAGCAGTACTGGGTAGATTTTTAGATCACTGTATTTCGATTTCTAGTACATATGAAGCATTGTTCTTCCTGTGACTCATGTTCGCAGTTTTTACCAGTGTCCTCATCCACAGGCTTCCATTTCTTAGAAAACAATGACCTTTTAGTTTAATATGACTTGCTTGGTTGTGTTGTTTTTAAAAGCGCCTTTGTAAGGCACTCTGGAACTCTGTCGTTGTAGGTTTTGTAAGTTACCGTTTTTCCATTTTAACTTTCCTACTTCAGATCTGAGCTCATTTACCCACAAAAAAAAGTTTCCCTTTACCTGAGCTGTTAAATTGGTGCGAAAATACTTCGAACTTCCCTCAAGTTTTATTTTGTTTCCTGTCAGGTCATTTTTATTTTGATTACAATTTTGAATCGTGGTCTGATCAATTTACTCCTGAAAAAGTCTTGCGAAATAGTATATGTCTTAAGTAGTTTTTTAATGTCTTTTGTTGTTGTTGTTTTTAAAACAAAGATTACCTAATTCTCCTGGTTCTTCCTATCCAGTTGCATTTAACCATTTTCTTATATTGAAAAACTGGTGATTAACCTGGTATAAATCTAGCATTCCAAAAGAGTAGGTAACTAATTCCTGGACTCTGCAGTACATTTCTGTCAGTCTTCCTGAGGTTTAGGAAAATGTTCACTAGAGTTTAAATTCAATTTCAGTAGATGTGGATTTTGCTCTAGCAATTTGAAGAGGCTATTGTGTAATTGCTTGTTTCCCAAGAACAGTAATTTCACCCTCAAGAACAGTAATTTCACAGCTAAGTAGAGGAAAAAGCAGCAGGCACCGAATGGCTGTGTGAGTACGGCCAATAGAATGATTCAGGGAACAAGTCTGTGAAGGTTTGAACAGGGAGAATACCTTGGTCCCTTTTCATGCCCAGAGTACCAGGTAAAGAAGTCTGTCATTGAACGATCCTGCATCTCATAATTTTTGCACAGTTCCAGTAATTGTGACGTTTGAAAACTGGCTTAAGTTACAATATTTGTCACTAACCATGTAAGTATAAGAGTTAAAGTTAAGCTTTATGTGGTGGCACATGCCTGTAATCCGGGCATTCTGGAAGGCTTAGATCAGAGTATCACAAATTCAAGCCCAGCTTGCGGGTAGGATGCAGCTCAGTACAAAGGCTTGGGTTCAGTCCCAGTACTGCACGCAAAAAAAAAAAAAAAAATTAAGATTATATTGGTAGTTTACAAAGGAAGTTCTTCTGAGAGGTGTTGTGGCTTTGACAGTATAAACCTATGACAAATAAGAGGTTACTACAGGCAAGAAAAAGTGTCTCAAGAATGCTTGAGAAAAGGTACATTGGAACTTCTATATAATAAAAGTGTTTTGGGTTTTAATGAGGGGTGCATTTGTGGGTTATATATACATTGGAATAACTAATTCATAAGACGTGCTTGTTTCTTTCACTGGATGTATTCTCATAAATTAAAATGTTTTGAATGTTTAATTTTTTAGAATATACCCTAGTAGATTCTCAGATTCTTTGACCAAGCAAATGTTGAGAAGAGGTCATATAATTAACAACATCATAATTATTAACCTATTGATAACAAACTCAACAGAATGGCTATAAATTCATAAGGAAACGATTACCATTATGAAAGTTTCATAGCTGATCCCACATGAAGGTTGAGCAGTTGCTTACTTCTGCCCAACGTTACTGATTTTATTCCTCTTCCACCTTGAGTATTTGGGGCCATCTTGAAGTGGATTGGAGGGTTCATGATCCTATGTCTCCATCCACTCCCTGTGGAGTTGCTCTTAGTCAATACATGGAATGTGGCAGCCTAGGACAGAACTTTTCACAAGTAAAGGAACAGAAGTTAAAGGAGCTGAAGAACTAAACGAATTACAGAACTGTTCACCAAGTACTGTAGTACAATTCCAAGTCAAAACCAAAAGGGCAAGTATCGTATACAAAGACCTACCTGGTTACAAACCCTAGGATAGCAGTTCAGCAATAGGAGTTCACGAAACCCACTGGAGTCCTGACTGACTCATCTGATAGCACGTTCAAGGAGCACACAGAAGTCAAAGGTGAGGAGTCGTTCAGTAGGCCATTTGGAAGGATGCCAACTGAGGTCTAAAGTTGACTCTGAAAAGATGAAAAGTGGTGCTTAATATCTGAAGCAAAAACACAGACCTGAAGTTATTGATTACTTAAGCAAGAAAGTGTTTTGGTCGAGCACTGCCTTCCCTGGGCAGAGCAGGCGTGGGTCTCGGAGGGTTTGAGGGTATTGCGAAAGTTTAAAGATAGGCAGAGGCAGGAGCGCGTCACCAGGTGAAATGCTTGCCATTGTTTGAAGTGCGTCCATTTTTAATTAGCTAATTTTCAGAAATGAGGGGCCACCAGTAACGGGTTACTTTGCAGAAGCATGTTCCCTGAGGTATGTTGCAATGGGTTGGTTCAGTTTCCTTAAGCCAAGACTTGTTACCACAAAAGAAATGGGGTTGGGTTTTTTGGGGGGTGCAGAGGGTGCATGCTTGGCAAGTGCCCTACTGCTGAGCCACATCCCCAACTCTAATTAAAACCTGTGCTGGTGGTTATTTTTGTGCTATAGCTGCTGGTCATGTCATTGTTTCCAAAAGCATGAAAGCTTTCGTTCTCATACAAGCTACCATCCTGGAAGTGTTTAAATGTAGTATCTACCTTTAGTATTATTGAAACTTGTTAATAGTAAGCCTTTGTATGGTTGTTTCTGTTTGATTTGATTTCCATTTTCTTCATCATTCTGAACGCTTACTGACTTTTCCAGTCTGGGAATTCAGTCTTTGGTTATGCCTCTGATTTCAGAATATTTCAGGTTCTTTGTATCTCCATCCATTTGAGGAATAATAAATGTGTTCTTCGCTTGCTTCCTCTGCCAACTTACTTACATCTACCGTTCATCTATCCCAGGGATTGGCCAGATAGTAAATAATTTAGGCTTTATGGACCAGATGGCTTCTGTTCTAACTACTTAACCCTGCTGTTGTAGCATGAGAGAAGCCACAGACAGTACACAAATGAGTGGATGTGACAGTTTCATTAAACCTTTACAGAAGGCTGAGGGCGTAGCTCAGTGCTTGTCTGTGGGATAGGACTGAAAGTCATCTCTAGTTCTGTAGTAAGTCTGTGTATAGAGTGAGTGTTCCATGTTAGTATGGTGTAGTAATCATTTTAAATAAATCTTGTGCAAATGTCCATTTTTATAAGAAGAGTATAAATACCAAGACCTTATTAAGAGTTCTCTTTGTCTTCTTCTTTAACAAGGTACTCAGCTCGACACGTTGGCATCATGCGTGAGTATAAGCTAGTCGTTCTTGGCTCAGGAGGCGTCGGAAAGTCTGCTCTGGTAAGTTACTCTCACCAAACCAAGCTTTCATTCCAAGGTGTTCTTCTCCTGTTGACTTCTCCTATTGACTGTTGGTTTTCATTATCTGTCTTCATTTGTTAAGGTGAAATCCCAAATAACTTAGGAAGAATATGATACTTTTCTTGTAATTTTAGTTCTGAGTGGATCATATGCCAAGTATGCCAGAATATAGTTTGTGCCAAGCGCACAGAGAAGAGCGTATACATATGTGTCTGTTGCATTTTAGGGCCAGATAGGAATGCGTTTTGGTTTTTCTTGTTGTGAATAGTCTTGCATATTTTATGATAGGAAATGTCAAAGCTTATGAAGTCTTTGCACCCTTACCTGTGACTGTCTAATTTTGCATTGTTTTAATGGTCATGTTTTCAGCATAAAGGAATGGGATAGCAAGAATCAAGAAACAGCTTAGTGGTGAGGATTTCGGGGAGGAACTTTGGGAGAGTCATTTTGATTCAGTTTGGCAGAGACTCACAAAACATAGATTGACCTTCCTTTTCTCCCTACTGAGATAAGCCGTCCTACGTGGACACAAAGTAGCCATCCAGTAACCTTGGCATGTTTAGATCAAACGAGAACGATGTGTAATATGGCATGAGCCAAGTGTGGTGGTGCACACCTGTAGTCCCAGCACTTAGGAGGCCAAAGGCAGGGGCCGCTTGAACCTGGGAGTTCATTATTAGCCTAGGCAGCAGGGTGAGACCTCCACCCAGTGTGGCATGAGCTGCTTTTTAAAATTAGTATCTGAAGTACTGGGGAGCTGGGTTGGCTGTGCATGTGTGTGTTGCACAAAATTACAATATTTGATGCAATACAAGTAATTGCTGTGCTGTGTATTTAATATAGATACGAGTCTGTCATTCCCCACCCCACCTCCCTGGATTTTTATGTATTTCATTTCAGTATTGTCATTGAAACCAGGGCCTAGGATATACTAAGCAAGTGAGCAATGGCTCTACCGCCTCTCCAGCTTTTTTGTTCGTTTGTCTGTTTGTTATTTTGAGACAGGCTCTCACTAAGCTGTCCAAGCTTTTCTTCAGCTTGTGCTCTTCCTGTGGGAACCTCCTGAGTAACTGGGGTTGCAGTGTGTGCCGCTCTTGAAGTTTTTATCCTCCGTTAGTTGAATCTGGGGGTGCAGAACCCGTGGATATAGAAGGTCAACTATAATTTAAATTTAGAGATTTGGATATGTTCTTTTCTTTAAAAATATAACGACATGTTAATTTTTTTCAGACTGTACAGTTTGTTCAAGGAATTTTTGTTGAAAAATATGATCCTACGATAGAAGATTCTTATAGAAAGGTATATGTTACTTTAAAAGGCCTTTTGGTTTTAATATAAATGTAAATACTTCTTTTTTTTAACCTTTATAATTATTGGATATTATATACAAAGTAGGATGAAGAGACAGTTAATTTAGAAAATTGGTGCTAAAAGTTCACACTCTTCCTGGCCTATTTGCCAGTTGAGAATGAAACACACACACACACACACACACACACACACACACACACACACACACACACAACGGTTTTTAAGTTTATCCTGACCCTAGAATTGTGATTTGACACTCAAACTTTAGAGCCAAGCCATTCATTGCAAGTGCCAACCTCTAATTCCCCACTACCACCCTCTAGAATGATTGCTCTCGAGCTCTATATTTTAACATAGAGATAGGGGCTGGGAATTTAGCTCAGTGGCAAAAGCGCCTGCCTGGCAAGCGCAAGGTCGTGAGTTCGGTTCCCGGTACCGGAGGGAAAAAAAAACAAAAAACAAAAACATAGAGATAGTGTACAAACATCTGCCTAACCTTCCTGTCACCTCCTCGAACAAGTGTCGCTGCTCACAATAGAAACGCGAATTCTGTTGTGTTGTTAATACAGCATATGACAATAAATAATTTTCAGACATTCTTAATTTAGTGGAGAGAGTTGCCTCCTCACCTTCAGGTAGCAGACTTGCTTCTGTTGTTATATCAGTATTGTTTTTCCATTTCTGTGTGTCCACAGAATACCAAAAATACTAGAAAGTTCTTCTCTGCCCCAACTCTGAAATTCTAAATAGTGTTTTCCCCTAGGAAGTGCTAGGTAAAGGGCGTGAGAGAAAAATACAGTTTATTTTGTAGTGGTCTCCCTCACTGCTCTCTTCCTACAAGAAGTCTTGTTTCAGTATATTGAGGGAATAAAGTCAACAAGGGAAATAAAAGGGTATCTCAGAGCTGGGTGTGGTGGCACATGTTTACAATCCCAGCCCTTGGGAGGCTAAGGCAGGAGTTCAAGGCCAGCCTGCACTGCAGAGTGAAATCCTGTCTCAAAACAAAAGCATATCTGACACGCTGTGGAAAAATCGTTGCCAAAATCAGTGCTGGTACTGTTGGAATTCGTACTGGTTTGGAGAGCTTAGGAAATTTTCCTTCAGAATTGAACGGACTGATTGATGCTGAGACTGAATCTTACTGACTTGGTATTGATACTACCTGTGTAGTTGCCACAATCTGTTTGTGTTTTTAATAACTTCTGTGTGTGTTTAAGGTAGTTTTATATACCAAAAAAATAAAGATGTATTTCAATTTTCCCTCAGCAAGTTGAAGTAGATGCACAGCAGTGTATGCTTGAAATTTTGGACACCGCGGGAACGGTACGTAAGACAGACTACCAACGTTTATGCAGTTCGTGCAATACTGACTTAAACACTTACTCAGTAGATGAACATTAGTTAAGCTTTTTGTTTTAGTTAAGCTTAAGTACTAATATTAGTATTTAAAGCTGTTTTTCTTAATTTTCTTGAATTTTACTTTTTTAAACATTAGACTGAAATTCCAATGGATCAGGTAGTAAAGAATTTTTAAAAATTGTTTCAATGAAAATTTTGTTTCACTAGTACTTTCACTATATTTCAAATAATGTGGAAATTATCCGGCATACTTTTCACTTCTCAGTGCCGTGTGAACAGTTTGATTGGTATCCTTCCTCCTTAGAAGTACGTATCAGCTCTTTTGTTACTATAATGACGTACATGAGGGAAGCTTACTTTATAAAGCAGAGTGCAGATTCCCAGGGTTGGTAAGGTGGTGGCCTTCGTGCTGACAGAGTCGTGAGGCAGTGCAGAGCATTACGTAGAAAAGACAAAGAGCACATCCGCCTGTGGTCCGTCTGTCTCCTGTGAAGCCACCCCAGTATTCACTGGGGGTAAGGCGCTCCTAATGGCTTTCCGAAGGCTCCACTTTAAACATTAGAGTCAGACTGAGTTTTAACCCTCGTAATGTCTCACACTGAGGATTAAACTCGCATCCATGATACCTAAGCAGAGAGTCAAACCATATCCCCTCCGTAGCAACTAGATTTGTAAAGACAGTATCCAAGAGGAAGGGGAGGATGTGTTCTGTGGGTATGGTATGCATTCGGCTAATGTTTGAGTACCATTATGTGCCAGGTACAGTACTGTCAACCTCAGATATTCATAGTCTAGTAAAGAAGTGTGGAAAAATGGCAAGATAAGGGTAGAGATAGTCTGGGCTGGGGGGTTAGCTCAGCGGCACAGCGCCTGCCTGGCAAGCGCGAGGTCGTGAGTTCGATTCCCGGTACCAGAAAAACCAAAAGGGTAGAGATAGTGTAACGGACCTCGTACAACAAGAGCATTGTGAGCTAGGTGTAGCATGAAGATGCAGTTAGAATGCTCTACACTTTATTCAAAAACCTGACTTAGTAGCTTTCAAAGACAGGCTATTTCTTTCCACATGAGAATGTTTATATATATGTTTAGGGTCTTTGGTTTTTGACTAAAGCCTGTTTCTTAAAATACCAATTTTTTAAATAGTATCTTGCCAAAGACTGTAATTTTAAGAACTGTTACATGCTACTTCATATTCTTCATTGAGCTATCATCATAGACTTTGAAAATTGTCAGATTAACTCAAAACATTCTTGTTTTTTAATACTCCTTTCTGTTTACTGTAGGAGCAATTTACAGCAATGAGAGATTTGTACATGAAAAACGGACAAGGCTTTGCTTTAGTTTATTCCATCACAGCACAGTCCACGTTTAATGATTTACAAGATCTGAGAGAGCAGATTCTTCGAGTTAAAGACACTGATGATGTAAGCTGACTTCTAATAAGTAACTTTCATTTCATCCCTGTTTATGTTGTCCAATTTTAAAGTTTAAATTGAAACGTAATTTAAAGTATGTATTTGAGATTGGATTGTTTTTCAGAAGCTTTATTTGAGAGGTAGAAATACATCTTTAATGCTTATCATGTCTTTAAATATATATATCATCCAGAAAGTGAGACGTTGCCCTCCTGTCTTGTGAAAATTAAATGTTATGCCCTTTCTGTTTTTAAACTGCATCTTGTGGAAAGGAAGAAGTGTGGGAGATAAATGTTACTAATACAGCAAATTATGTTCTGGGCGCACTTCTGGTAGAGGTTAAAAGCCTTTTAACAAAAATTAGACACGTGAACATACATCTACTAACCATAGAGAGGGGCATAATCAGAGTTTTAAAGGAAGATAAAAAACTACATTAGATTCCAACATTAATGTGGGTTCCCCTTCAGAACGTAACTGTTGGGAATCTGAGGAGGAATGTTTTCATGCCGGTATGTGATGCTTAGTATCGCTCTTGCATCAGAATCACGGTAGGACCGGTTAAAATAGATTGCTGGACTCAGCCTCTGAGTGTCTGCCTCAGCAGGCCTGGAGCAGACCCAGAAGCATGCATTTCTAACACGTTGGCCGGTGGCCCCGGCGGCTGCCGATCTGCACGGCACTTCAAGCACTGCTGTACTGTAGTTCCCTTGTAGCGACCACTGTGGGACCTGAGACACACCCGTGGTTAATCCTGTCATTTTCTGGACTTCTCCAGCAGGAATTTGGAGACATCTGCATACTTCCCTTCTGTCAGTTGCATTTAAACAACTATTTACTAAATACCTATTAATAAACTCTAATTTTATTTCTAAAATACCAGAAGTTTTGTTTTTCTAGTTTAGATTTTTTTTTTTAGAAAAGCAGTGTAGAAAACTGATTTCTAAGTAATCAGTAGTGTTTTGATAGAATATGAGTTCTTTTTTCCCTATAGTGTTCTTTTAAAATTGTAAGTGTTGCGTGTACCCAGAGATGATACCACTGTTGAGTGGCCTTGATTTTTAGTAAGTTAAGTTGATCTGACTCTGGTTTTTTAACATAAGACTATAAAAAAACTAAATACATTCTTGGGTTTTTTGTTATGTTTTGGCTTTGCTTTTTTTTTCTTTCTCCCAGAAAGAGTCTCACTGTGTTGTCCAAGTTGACATAATCCTCCTACCTCAGCCTCCCATGCAGGAGGTTACCACCATACCTGGCTGAGAAAGTAGAAATGCTTTAGGAGCCTTCCAAATTCCTCCCTTCGTGTTGTGCAGTTGATCAGTTCATGTCAGGAAGCCAGAAAACTTGAAGTTGATTCACACACTTAGTCAAACATTTCAAAATGTTACAGTAGGTTGACTTTTTACTATAACATCCTTTGTACATCTTTTTTTTTTTTCCCCCCCTCTGGTTCCAGGAATTGAACTCATGACCTTGCGCTTGCCAGGCAAGCGCTGTGCCGCTGAGCTAAATCCCTAGCCCCTTTTGTACTTCTTTTTAAAGAGCTTACATGTTTTGGTTACCATATTTATAAGTCTACTGTGATAGAATTTTCCCTTTTTTGTAAGTAGGTCACAGCTTATTTCTAAAATTTTCCTGTGAGTGGCTCTTAGGTGAATCTGCATTGATTAGATGATATCTGTTTTACACATACAAGAATTTCGGTTCTCTTTACTTACCAGTTGTCACCTTCATGGGAAAAGAAAGCAATGTAAGTGGTTAACAGTATAATTGACCTGAAAATCAGTATTATTTAAGTCTTACAAATTAACGTTGTTAAGATAGCCACATTTAACCACATTTTATTGATGTATTGCTTTTTTCTAGCATGATAGGGAAGGTAGTCCTTTGGGTCAGCTCTTAGAATTCTTTTTATTTGAAGTTGTGTAATACACTTATTTTCATCCTTACAATTGTCTTTCTAGGTTCCAATGATTCTGGTGGGTAATAAATGTGACTTGGAAGATGAAAGAGTTGTAGGAAAGGAACAAGGTCAGAATCTAGCAAGACAGTGGAACAACTGTGCATTCTTAGAATCTTCTGCAAAATCAAAAATTAACGTTAACGAGGTACGGTCAGATATACTTAAGATAGCTCTTTACCTGTAACTGTTTCAGATTACTAGAAAAATGTGTGTGCATTAATTAACCCTAAGTTAATATATTTTTATGGTGATGTTTGATCTTACAGGGAAAGAGTCCTGTTTGCTATATGTGTGTGTAAATAAGTAACAGTGCTGCTTCAGTCCTTACTAAAAGCTGACGGTGGAAACTGATCATGGGGAAGGAGGCGAGACAGAGTGGGGTGGGTGCCGTGCAGAGACTGCAGCTCGGGAAGGCAGCGAGTCCTGACGGGCTCAGAAGGCCCAGGGAGAAGAGAGGGCTTTTCCTTTACGTGATGGCAGCTGCTCTGACTAAACTAAGTCTCTGCAGCGCCTTCCACTCAGTATTTGTTTTGAAGAATGCAATTTTAACTCTCCCCAAAAATGAATAAATAAGGAACTTGGCACTTACAAGAACACCTAGTTTTACTCTCGTTCCTAACTGAGCAGAATATTTGTTTTCTGCAGATTCATTTCTATCCATGCAAGTTTCCATCTGTATTTGTTCCTCCTGTAAATTAAAAATAAATAAATACATGTATGTTTGCAGATCTTTTATGACCTAGTGCGGCAAATTAACAGAAAAACTCCAGTGCCTGGGAAGGCCCGCAAAAAGTCATCGTGTCAGCTGCTTTAATTACTGAACGCGTTGTAGCTCTGAGCCAGGTAGGTTGATTCACCTTTCCTAACTTTTGACCGTGTAGCTTTGTTGAGGGCCCTCTGTCATGAAAACAAGGGTAGGGTTTTTTCCTTTTTTTAATCGTTCTTAAAAAAGGTAACTTTTTAAGGTATTCGTGAGTTAACATAGCCTATAAGTAAGGTGTTGCACGTAAGTGACTGTTCTACATAAGTTCATTCAGTGTGTGCTGGTGCCGGCAGTACTCAGCAAAACCAGCCTTTTCTCTCTCTCTCTCCATTGAAGCTAAGGTACAGGGGAAGAGGAAAAAAAATTCCAAAATGTAGTAGGTACAGTGAGAGAATAAGTCTGGCGTAGTATTGATAACAAAAAACCCTGACACATTTGCCAGGTGCCTGGCACTCTTAAAGCCTGCCCATATATTAATTAATTTAATTCTCACAACAGTAATAGCCAAAACTATTGTTATTCTCACGTTACGGATGAGGGAACTGAGGCATGAAAGAGCTGCTCCAGCCCTGCAGTTAGCGAATGTCAGAGCCGGAGTCTGAGCAGGAGAGCGGGCACCTGAGTCCTTGCTTAGCGCTGTGCTGTTACAGGTGCTGTGGGAGCGTGAGATTGCAGCACCAGCCCTGCCATTGTGCGCTGAGGATTAAGGTAGAGTTCCTCAGAGTAGGAGGTACTAAGCTGAGACCTAAAAGATGGGTGCAGGTTCTCCGTGTTGGGGGTAAAGGACACAAAAACAGCCCAGAAATGTGAGCAAAGGAAGAGTGAGCACACAGCATTTTTATATAGGTTTAAAAAATAATCGTATCAAATAAGATTAACACTTGCACATCAACTAGGTCCGTATCTGGCACGTAATAACTCGACAAGTAACTTGCACTCCTAGCCAATGGCGTCTTCCTGCTCAGTTATCATTAAAGCGCTGTTTCACTGCGCCCCCAACCTTGGGAACATTCTGACGTTGAAGAGTTCGCTTCTTCCTGCGTGAGGTGGCCCCCACCACCATCGAATTTAGTCCCTTTGTCTGTCTGGCTTTGGGGTGGTCTGTCTTCACAGTCCCATTGGAGCTTTCTGTGTAGTGATCTGGTCTCTTCGCAGTCCTGAGCACGTGCTCACTCTTAGCACACGCGTGTGAGTTCGCACACTGTCCTTCCAGCTGGCTGTTTTCAGCCTCTGGGTTTTAGAAAACTAGATCACAAACCTCATTCAGACCGAGTGAGAGTCTAAAGTTCTGGGAATTCGTGAAAAATTATTTCAGCAGCCACATCTATCTTAACAGCATTTCCGGAGCTTGTAACAAGTCTGAGCCCAATAAAAATAAAGTTTTTTAAAAACCTTTTTAAATTTTTTCTGAAGAAAAGAACTTTCGTGTGATCTTAGTATCAGCATTTTTTTAACAGCTCAACTTGATAGAATTTATATAAGTATGAAATTAGAAAATAGATAACTGTGGATAAAGCAGTAAAAAACATCATAAAATAAACCCTGTTTGTCTGCTCTGAACCAGTTTTCAGCTCCTCATTCGTTAGAAGAGTCTAGAAGCAAGGTCCTGGGCCGGGGATGTAGCTCGACAGCACGGTGCCTGCCTGGCAGGCACAAGGTCCTAAGTTCGATTTCTGGTACCAAAAAAAAAAGAAAAATAAGAAGGTCTTAATTTTCTGATAAACTGTAAATCCTAGTTACGTGGGCTTGCTCTGTTTGCAGTGTAATTCCAGGGTTAAACAGTTACAGGACCAGTCATTTTTAAAAATATTTTTATTTGGCTCTTAATCCTAATTCTACTAGGTTGACTTGGCCAAAATTGTAATCTTTGAAAGTAACATAGGGCCAGGGATATAGCTCAGTGGCATAAGCGCCCGCCTGGCAAGCACAAGGTCATGAGTTCAATTCCCATTACCAAAAACAGAAAAAGAAAGAAAGAAATGCACTGGTGCCTCTGTCCACGAACTGGATTTGTACCGCGGTTTTGGAAAGATGGCCGTGGTTGTGTTTGTCACCAGATGTAGAGTTTGCAGACAAACAGAATTATGCTGATACCTTTGAGAAACAAATCGCCCCTCCCTAAAGCATTCGCGAACTGAGGTACCAGTGTACACAGAAATTTGCATGCAGGTGTTTTCCTTTTTATGTCTAAATTTTTCATTTGACTTGGAAGAAGGCAGCAGGAAAGATTCTGTCCTCCCCTTGCTGTACTGGGGATGGAACCCAGGGCCTTAGCACTGAGCCACATCCTCAGCTCTTTTTTAAATTGCGTTTTTGAGACACGGTCTCATTGCCCAGATCAGGCTCAACTTGCACTCCTACCCAAGCCTCCCAGAGAGTTGGGATTATAGGCGTCAGCCACCACATCAGCTAGACTTCATCTCTTTAGAATGAGGAGACGAAAGTGTCTGTACTGTAAGGTAGGCTACATTGTTGTAATAACTAGAGCAAGGTCCTGTAGTGTATTTATTTCTAACATTTAAAAACTGTGCCTTACTGTTTCTTTGGATCTTAAGTGTACTGTTTGCAGTTTTTTCTTTCTCCCCTCTGACAGGTCTGAAGAACTGTTGCCCAATTCAGCAGTGCCAGCATTCCAACTTTGTTAACCCTACCAACATCTTCAGTGGACTTTCCTGTGGTGGTACCGTCAGAGGCGGATGGAAGCTACTCTGTCAGTTTGCACATTAATCACTTTCCAGTATCACAAGAGAGATTTTTACTTATATAATAGTCCTAGAGTATGCAGCTGGTGAAACCAGAGGCTACATCCAGTATTACTGCTAAGAGACATTTCTTCATCCACCAATGTTGTACATGTATGAAAATGGTGTACTGTATACTTTAACACACCCCATACTTTGTATTGGAGAGTACAATAATGTAAATCCTAAAAGCACCACTATTTTAGCATAATAAAAGAAAGTCCAAAGAGCTCCTATATAGACTACTCCAGATAACTTCGCTTCTTTGATACTTGTAGCTTATTGTAATTTTCTTTTAAAAAAAAAAATCAAGGTCATTATCATTGTATTGTACAAAATAACTGCTTTGATTAACACAGCTACGTAGTTTTTTAATTTTTCAAAAACCTGTGGAGACAGTGATCTTGTCTTTAAAATACAATAGTCCTTTCAGTATAATGTCTTAGATTAAAGACGTTGCCTTTAATATCTTTTGGGAAGGAAATGTCCAGACTTTTCAAATTTCCTTATTATATGTTTCCTTTTTTGTTTACATAGGGAACAATGTTTATAATTGTGTGTACAGTGGGGGTCTACAACAAGAAGTGTATATTTTCAAACAATTTTTTAATGATTTAACAGTTTTTGTAAATCATTTTCAGGCTTCTGCAGCTGTAGATTCTCACTGTGAATCCCTTGCTTGCTCATGCATAAGTGTATTTGCAATACCAAATATACAGGTTTAGTATTTCTGCCTGTTAGTGATTGTTTCACATGTGTAACGTTTTGGTTGAGCTGTTAAATGGTGGACGCGTACTGTGGATGTGAATGTGGGAAGTAATTTTAATCATGTGTAACTGGTCACAAGGCCTCACTTGCAGTCATATCGCTGTTGTATTTAACAATGCCTTGTTGCTTGGTATGCACTAACGTTTGGGTGTAAAGATTGTGTGTCTATCCAACAGGGAGCCACAGTGTTTAAATTGACCGACCTAATGTTACAGCTACTTCGAGGTGGCCAAATGTAAACTAAAAGCCTTAATTAAAGTGGTGCAATTTTGTATAACTTAGCATCAGTAGTTCAATAAATCTGGATTGCCATGCAAGGGCTTGCATTATAATTACTTGCCACTTGAATGTGTTTTGTGTAATGTTTTAACAGTGCTAGTAAATAAATATGGGTTTACCTTCTTTTTAAATGTAATAGATGTTATTTTACACAGTGTGGTTTTATAATTTAACATGAGTAAACCAGACTCATTAATTAATTAATTAATTGCAGAAATGATGAGTGAAATATATAAGGGTTTTTTTTTCCTATTTCATTATCCACTTACGTTTTGAACTTTTCCCTAAGAAAGAAATTTTATAAATCAAGCAATGTTACTTATGAACAGATGTTCAGTAGCTTTTCGGGATAAAGTAGGAAGAATTGAAAATACTTTGGTGGATGCTACACTATGAATTTTTTTAATGTAGAATGAAACTGTACCTAGAATATTACAGTTATAAAAATCTTTGAATGACGTGGACTCAAGTTCTACTTTGTTTTTGGAGAATGGGTCTGTGTCTTATGTGTTGTAATTCATTTCTGTGAAATTCATAAAGATCACCCTAACTCAAGCCTTTTCATAATATTTATCACCTACTGAACAATTAATTAGTGGAGCCTTCTAATTTACAAGCGTGCGGTAGTCTCTAAAAGCATGCTATTTGAATGGCTATTAAAGGCTTTCACTTTAAGACAAGAGTCTTATTCTACGTACTTAAGAGCGTTTCATCTATTGAAAATCATAAAAAACAAATGTTCTCCCAGAAGTTTTTAACTAAGAGTCCTGTTTTGGCGGAACTGGTTTTATTTATTTGTAGTCGTTCGAGTAGAGATTAAGCTTGGGAAAGTGGGACTGTGGAACACTAGAACCACCTCATTTTACTGTGCTTTGGAAATTTGAGGGCACCACCATTTACTCAGCTACTGTGAATATTTATTACCTGGCAGCTGTATACCAGGAACAGTTCTAGACTTTTATATTCATGCTGCTGGTAAAACTTTTTAAGTATCAAAACCAATTCTAGAAGCCAAGCATGGTGGCACATGCCTGTGTAATTCCAGCGCTTGGGTGGCTGAGGCGGGAGGATCACCATGAGTTCGAGGCCAGCCTGGGATGCAAAGTGAATTCAAGTCCAGCCTGAACTGCATAGTGAAACCCCTCAAAAAAAAAAAAATTCTAGGCCTAAGGCTGTAACAGCAAACCAAGGCCAACTAGAACCATGCCTTTCCACCTAGAATTTACACTGTCTTACAGATTTTCTGATCTTTAGTATTATTGATGTTTTTATACAATGTATCACAGCAACTATCCTGTGCATTACAGAACTTTTAGTAGCATCTCTAGTATCTTCCCACTGCTTGCCAGTAACCCCACATGCACACTCCCAAGATAGGACAACCAAAAATCTCTCAGACATTGTCAGATACCCCTCTAGTTCCCTTGGGGCACAGAGCACATAACAAAGTTACCGTAGTTGAGAGCTCACTGGCGGGAAAAGCACATAGTCGTGGGCAGCTGTTAGCACTGTAAAGTGAGCCCCTCAGTACACTGGATGAGGACGTGGGCTCTGGAACCAGATGTCCCGGTTCTCTGAACTCGGGCCTGCCGTTCCGTGCACACTTTCAGTACCTGTGCTTCCATGCTGTAAAATGGAGGCGATGAAGGGCCTTATTTTGGGAGAGTTGGAGACTGAAGTGCGTGCCACCCTCCAGGGTATTTAGGCGTTTCTTTTTATGCTAACAGTAAAACACGGCTGTGGTTTAGCAGAAAGCACCATTTTTTCCCCTATAGAAACTAGAAGCTTCTGTTTAGAGTTTCAGATCATAGGTAGATGGACTTCACTGGCAGTTAAGATGAAATAATTCGTTAGAAAAGGCCTGAGTTCATTTTTATGTCCCCAAGGATACTTGGAGAAATGAATTTTAGGAGAAAACCAGAATGAGTGCTATTTTACATTTTTCAAAACCTTTGACTTTATTGATTTGATTTCGCTCCTCTCTCCTCCATTTATTTTTAATTTTGAAACAGGGTTTCACTAAATTGCCCATGCTGCCATCAAACTTGCAGTCCTCCTGCCTCAGCTTCCCAGAGCACAGAGGTTATAAGCGTGCATCACAGCTGTCTTAGCTTTTTTTAAGTAGCGATACGTAGTCTTTACTGTGTGTGAACATTAAGAATAGAAAGGTGCTGGGTGCAGTGGCGCACACCTGTATCTTAGCTGCTCGGGAGGCCAGGATGGGAGCAGGACAAGTTTGAGGTCTGGGGCACCGATCTGGAGGCAGGAGGGTCACTGTGAGTTTGAGTTCGAGGCCAGCCCGGGCCGCAAAGTGAGTTTAAGACCAGCCTGAACTGCATACTGAGACCCTGACTCAAAAAGACAGGAGGTAAGTGAAAAAACCAACCATGTCTCAAAAAGCTTAAAGTTTTTTAGAAAGGAGCTGGGGGTGTAGTAACTAGTGCAGAAGCCTAGCGTGTGCACAGCCCTGGGTTCAGTTCTCACTGCTGAAAAAAAGTTTTTAACTTTTCATTTATAAAGTTAAGTTTTGCTTTGTCTTATTTTTGCTTTTTTGAGGGAGGGGTTGGTTTTTGTTCGGTTGGGGTTTTTTTGTTTTTGTTTTTTGAAACATGGTCTTGCTCCATGGTTCAGGCTGGCCCCGAGCTTGCAGCTGTCCCGGTGCCTCAGCCTCGCACATGCTGGGACTACAGCCTTGTGCCCGCACACCCGGATTCATCTCATCTTTAGAAGTAAAACCTGAGAATCAAAACTCATCAGTGAAGCTGGGCATAGTGGCGCGTGTCTGTAATCCCTGTGCTCTAAGATGCTGAGGCAGGAGGAGCAGAAGTTTGAACCAGCCTGGAAAATTTAGCAAGATTCTGTCTCAAAATTGAAAAATAAAAAGGTCTGCAGACATAACTTCTGTGTAAAGGCCTGGATTCCATCCCAGTACCACACATACACACACTGCGTAGTGGTAAATGGGCCTGTTGTCTAAATAACTGCCATTTTTTCAAAAAAATATTCCCTATGCACACATCTTTTGAACTTGCTTGTCTACCCGTTGAGGGGCTGCAGGTTTTCGTTGTTTTTCTGAGACCGTCACTGTGTGGTTCAGGCTGGCCTTGAACTTGACAGTGTAACCCAGTTTGGCCTCAGCCCGCCATGCTCCTGCCTCAGCCTGCAGAGGGGGATTACAGGCGTCAGCCACCACACCTAGCTGCAGGTTCGTGATTTTAAGAAGTACGGGTTTTATCCAAAACTAAGGATATCTGCCTGATCCGTGTGTCCAAAGGTCCATGGGTGTGAAGAACTGAGAGCTGTGTGCAGCGCTGCTCCCGGGGCTGGTCGTGCAGCGGGGAGGTTTCGCCCACGTGGGGAAGCACAAGCCGAGCTCTGTTGCTGACAGTCTGTTCGGCTTCTGCAGAGCTTTCCATCTGGGACAGCGGAATGAACGCGCTGCGGTTCATGTTTAGAGATACTTATCATAGCCATAATCGTTCTGATTGGCTTGAAGGAGCATGCAGACAATTGCTAGCGTTTGGTTTTATTTTGAACCTAATTTAACCTGATTTTCCTTAAAGTGACATGAATGAGATAGTCTTTTCAGTTTCACTGCCTCAGAGTGCAAGGCTTTCTCTGAAAACTAAACACAGATCTGAACGGGATTTTTATGTGAAGAATGTCAGGTTAGAGCTTAAGTCAGGTTGGAGCAGTCTTTACAGAGGCAGAGATCAGAAGCCTTCCATGGTTTTATCATCTGCCAGTTACCAGTCCACGTTTCTATTTATAGTGTGGTAATTTGTGTCCGCTGTGAGCACTGATTTCAGAAGAGGAAATCATGACTGTCAGTTTCTTTAGTGTGTGATGTGTCGGGCTGGGGCAGAGGCTGGAGTACGTGCTGGCAAGTTGGGTTAATGAGTCATTGGCGGGAAAGAGCAGTCAAACTACCAGCTCTAATCAATCATATCTAAACACAGTCCCTGCTCTGTTACCCATATGAAAGCAAGTGACTGTACTAGAAATTGTACTGTTTGCTTTAAAACACAGGAGCTAAACCTGGGGTGTCATGGTACACCCTTGTATCCCAGCCCGTGGGAGGTTGAGGCAGGAAGATGATGAGTTTGAGGCCAACCTTGTCCGAAAAAAACCGATCAGTAAACTTTGATTCACATTCCTGTTAGATTTAGTTGACAGTAAAGGTCAGTGTCAATTCATAGGTTCATGAGCAGATCCACCAGTGACGGAGAGCTGCATGGCTGCCAGGATAGTATCTTGGAACCCTGTAGGTGGGTACAAACCACAGGGCCTTGACTACGAATCCTGTAGATGGGTACAAACCCCAGGGCCTTGACTAGGAACCCTGTAGGTGGGTACAAACCCCAGGGCCTTGCCTAGGAATCCTGTAGATGGGTACAAACCCCAGGGCCTTGCCTAGGAATCCTGTAGATGGGTACAAACCCCAGGGCCTTGACTAGGAATCCTGTAGATGGGTACAAACCCCCAGGGCCTTGCCTAGGAATCCTGTAGATGGGTACAAACCCCAGGGCCTTGACTAGGAATCCTGTAGGTGGGTACAAACCCCAGGGCCTTGACTATCGGTAGTTAGCAGGGAGCCCTGTCCTGTTCTAAGTGGGAATAATAAACAGATTGGATGGCCACGTGAAATGTAGCCCAAAAGGGCGTAAGCTGCAGAGCTCGCGTTAACCCGGCCAGTCAGCATGAAGTGGTCAGGGTCGCGGCGTGGTGAGCCTGGAAGCCCAGGGAGTGCGAAGAGATACTGGAGAATCGGCCAATGGCTTGGGAGGGGGAGGGGCTGAAGGAAAGAGAGTCGGGTGATGGTAACAGAACTGAGTCACTGGGCGCCGGTGGAGATAAACTAGAGAAGCCGGCAAGGCCCTGTGCTTGTGTGGGCATAAAGCCTGGCAGGACGAAGCTTACATTACAGTGTGTGTGTGTGTGTGGCTGGGCACTGAGATCAGGGCCTTGAAGCAGTCACAGAGCTCCGTCCCTGGCTTCTCCATCCCTTTGGAGACACTTGTTGCTAAGTCGCTGAGGCTGGGTTCCTTTGCAGCGCTCCTGCCTCAGCTCCCCGGACAAGGATTTTGGGTGCGTCTCCACTCCCAGCTCTAAGTAAAATATTTTAATGGGTCTCTTCTGTAGATAGCCAAATGTAAACAGCTGCCCTTCCCTGAGAGTTACTGGTTTGACAGATAGCAGCTGAAACCACGAGTGTACATTTTCCTAAGAAATACGGAGGGAGAAAGTAGGAAGACCTGGTGTGAGATGGCTTGGAAGGGAAGGGTGGGCGTACGGAAGCGTACTGAGAGAGGGGCACGAGGCACGTCGCTGTGCGGTGACTGAGGACACAGTCCTGTGGCGAAGAGTGGGCTCCTGCCGCCCTGCCTCCTTGTCTGGCCTTCCCCACCAGCCGCTCTGCTCTCCAGTGAGTCGTGGTCTGTGCCTGTCGGTGGGGTGGGCTGCCAGCCCGAGGACAGGACGGTAGTGCAGATAAGACCTAGTTGGCCCCAGGTCTGTGTGCATCTGTAGAGCAAGTGTTCCGGAGCCGCTGGTGGCGAACCTCATTGCGGTTCGGCGGCCTGCAAGGTCACGGGTCAGCTCTCCCGCGCGTGTCTGCGGTATTTCCCTCGGTGCCTTCGCAGTGTAAACATTTTCCCTGCAATTCTAAATGCCTTCTGAGCACCTTAGCCGAAATGTTACATTCTTACTGCTCATTAACCAGGTTCTCATACTGATCTAGTTCATATTATTTTCAAAGACATGTTAGTGTTAAACATGTGCATCGGTTTCCCAGGACTGCATTAGCAAGTTTGAGGTCCTTGAAGTAACAGAAATGTACTCAGTTATGGAGGCTGAAAGTCCACAATCAAGGGCCTTTTTTTGTGGTCTTTTTTTTCTTATTACTATTTTTTTTTTTTTTTTTTTTTTGGTACTAGGAATCGAGCTCTGGCCCTACTCGGCCGGCGCTGTGCCGCTTAGCCCCATCCCCAGCCTCCAGAATCAAAATGTCATCATGCCAGGCGCCCTCTCCAGGCTCTAGAAGAGAATCCTTTCGGAATTACGCCCATCATACCAGC
>NW_004955458.1:15127587-15140417 GCF_000276665.1 Chinchilla lanigera
TTGAGGAAGAGCTTATCCCTGAGCTAACTCAATTTCTTCTAGCCTTCTGATCTGTATGAATAAATTTCTTATTTTAAACTGCTCCATTTGCAGTGTTTTTTGTTTTTTTTTTTTTTTTTTTTTTTTTTTTTTTGGTACCAGGAATCGAGCTCGGGGCTTACTAGGCAGGCGCTGTGCCGCTTAGCCACATCCCCAGCCTCCAGAATCAAAATGTCATCATGCCAGGCGCCCTCTCCAGGCTCTAGAAGAGAATCCTTTCGGAATTACGCCCATCATACCAGCCTGCTTCCATCTTCTCGTCTCCGTGTGGCTAACACCCTCTTCCCTTTTGTACGGACATCTGTGACAGCATGTAGAGCCAGTCTGAATAATTCAGGGTAATATCACCTCAAGATCCTTAGTCACAGCTACAGAGACCTTTCCTGCTCTGACCCTGACATGCACGGGCTTAGGGCCTGGGCTGTGGACACAGCTCTGGAGCCGCAGCAGCCTGCACACTGCCGTGGTAACTTCACTGTAACACAGAGCAGCATGAGTCTGTTCCAGGGTAACTGAAGGCATCAGAGGGCGAGGTCTCCAGAGAGACTCTGCGCACCTGGCAAGACCTGGACTTACGCTGCTCTGCAGGGCTTTTGCTGAGGAAGCCCGCGGTCAGGGAGGCGCCATGCGCGAGGTCCAGCTGGGCTACCTCCACAGTCCGGAGCCTGGTTACCAGTCATCACCTCCGGCCCCCAGGATGCCTCCCACCGTGTTCGCACACATTCTCCCTGCTGTACATGTGCCATACTTTTCAGTGATGACAGTTTCCCCTTCAACTGTTTTGACTTAAGGAGTGATATAAAATAGTAACTTACTTTACTTTCCATTTTCAGACATCTAGAGCGTTTCCTTCCAACTCAACCGCCATCTTTAATCAGACAGTTATAATCCATACTAGAAGGAAATGGGTGCTTCTGAGACCAAACGGTTTGTGTTTGCAGCGTTTTACCTCTGGAACAAACAACGTTTCACTTATTGCTGAGGTTTTGTTGTGTTTTTAGAAATGAGAAAATAGACACAGAGTCCAGTGATAATTCATCTGGTTGGAATGAACTGCATTGACTTTTAGAGCAAGTTAGGATTAATTTAACTTGAGTTTGGGGAGGGATTGTATGAATACCCAACATTCTGGGTGAGATTTCTGCCTTATAATAAATTCTCAAAAACCAGTTGTGGAAGCCAGCTGTTGTGATCCCTGTGACATGGGAGACCGAGGCAGAAGGATCAGAAGTTTGAGCCCAGACCAGACAACTTAAGACTGTCTCAAAATAAAAACACAGGACTGGAGGTAGAATTCTTCAGTACAATCCCCCTAACTTTGATCCCTACTACCATTAAAAAAAATCTGACCTCCAGATAACTCATTTATTAGTTGAAATAATGGTGTAAGGAAATTTGTAACCATATGTGTGGTTTGTATGTTATGAGAGGTTACAGTAGTTGATTTAATCATTATCTGAGCTACTGTTGAAAAATTCAGGCTTCATTGATTCCTTTGGATTTTCCAGTTTCAGTAAAGTATGATTTGTAGCACACGCCTATAATCCTAGTACTTTGGGAAGCTGAGGCAGGAGGGTTGCAAATTCAAGACCAGCCTGGGCTACACAGTGAGCTCAAGGCCACCCTGAACTGCATAGTGAGACCCTGTCTCAAAAAGACAAGAAAATAAAGTATGATTTGGATCATACAAGATTGTGTTGGGAGACTGCTACGGAGTGGAGCAGGGGGTGGTTTGAGACAGGGTCTCGCTGTGTACTTCAGGCTTGCCTTGAACTATGTTGCCCGTGCTGGTCTTGAACTCCCAGCGGTCCTCCTGCCTCAGACTACCAAGTGCTGGGACTACAGGTATGTGCCACCACACTTGGCATTTTGCTTTGTTGGCAGTAGTGGCGATCGAACCTGTGGCCTTTACGTTGAGCTACAGCCCTGGCCCTTTTTAATTTTTTTCTTTTTTGAGAGGTGTCACATAAGTTACTAAATTGCCCAGGCTGGGCTCAAACTTAGGAGTCCTCCTGCCTCAGCTGCTCAGTGCTGGCATTACAAGTGTGTGCCATCACACCTGGCTGAGAAACTAAAGTTCTTCAGGGGCCTTCCACATTTCTCCTTTTTGTATTGTGCAGTTAAGTCCACCTGGCTTAGAATTCTTTGGATTAGACAAAAGCAGTCATGCTTCCTTTTTTTTTTTTTTTTTTGGTTTTTATTTTGGGTACTGGGAATCGAACTTAGGACCTTACACTTTCCAGGCAAGCACTGCGCCGCTGAGCTGTGTCTGCGGCCTCTGAAATACACCTTGAGCCTAGCAGAAGCTGAACCATCTGTCTATTTAGCAAACACCTAATTCTTCTTAATTTTTCAGGAACAGGCAATATTATTAGCCACTACCGTACCACTAATTTCATTCTTCCAGTACTTAAGAGGGTGTCACAGGAGGAGGAAGCGGCCCCTCCCCGCCTCCCCCGCTCCACCAGCACAGACACTCTTGCGGTCCGGGCGCTCGCCCTTTAAGGGTGTGGCTAATGATGGAAGCAGTTAATGATTGGTTGTCCTGCACCCTCAGCAAGGGCGGTCAAAGGAGAGTGAAAAAGGTCCCAAGGTGTCAGCTGGATACATACAAAAAGCCAAGCATTCTGTGCTTTGCCCTGCCAGTGAGGACATTTTAAAGTGCCACCTCTTGTGCCACTGTCCATCAGAAGAGCCTGCTGCACGCTGTCCGTGTCCCCAAGGGAATTAAACAGTGTAGGGCTTTTTCTTAGCTCAATTATTCCTGAAACTCGGGAGCAATGGCATTAGTCACAAGTAACTGCTTTATCTCACTTTTTTAAAAGGAGAAAAGCAAAAGTACAGCAGTGGGAAAAGAAAAGAGGAGCACAAAGAATCACAGTGGTAACAAGTGAAAGTTGTGTTTTTAAAGCAGGTTTTGGTAAAGTGTAAATATATAGGGGATAATGTATGTAATAAAAGTTACTGTGCTGGCAGTAATAATATAACTAGTTACTACCTACTTTTCCTTAACATTATTATGGCATCTTTAAATAAAAATAAGTTGCTTTAAAAGTAATGAAGTCATCCTTGTAATTTCCTATTAAATCAGGAGGGAACCAAGTCATTTAAAAAGCAAAGGAGCCAGGCATGGTGATACAAGCCTGTAATCCCAGCACTCTGGGAGGCTGAGGCAGGAAGATTACAAGTTCAAATGAGAGACCCTATCTGAAAAAAATCTTTAAATAAACATTGAAAAGGCAGAGTTTGTAACTCAGTGCAAAGGCTCTAGGTCCAATCCCCAGTACCAGCCAAAAAAAAAAGCCAACGGAATTCAACTTCATTACCTGAAACAACCTTTGTAAACAGCTAAAGAAACTTCAAGTTGATCTTGTGAAGGGCAGAGAGGCAGGGCTCCCCTAGGGTGGTAATTTTCTAAAGATTAAACACCATCATCCTAACTTGCACATAACCCAGGGTGGGTTTGGCACGGATTCGGCTTCTGAGCAAGCTGCACGAGCAGTGTTCACGACGGTTTTTCTTAGCGTTCTGTTGCATTGTCGATAGTTACATCCCGTCATGTCGTGCTTTGGAATGCACATCTATTTATAAAAGCTGCATAGTTTGCTCTTTCATGTCAAAATGTTTGTAGCTCAAAATGTGCTCAAAGTATTTTAAAAGTCAGTTCCTGCTTCTTGGTTTATGAACTTAGTATACTACATTTTTCAGTCATTAAAATAACACGTTGAAATTTTTGTTTTTAAATACATTCATTGCAACACGGATGTGTGATTCATCTTTAAGGATTTATTCAATCAGTTTTTGGGTGATGCTGGGGATCGGACTTAGGGCCTCTCGCACGGGATGTGCTCTACCGCTGAGCCACAGCCCCAGCCCCTAGCAGTACATTTTCATAGATCCTCTGGAAAAAATTCCTTGCAGACAAAAAGAATTGTACTTATGCAGTAACTAATTGTTTATATTTTAAATTACTGTTTCTCAAAATCTTACCACTGGTAGCCAGGTGTGGTAGTGAATGCCTCTGTCCCAGTACTCTGGGAGGCTGAGGCAGGAGGACTGCAAGTTCAAGCCCAGTCTAGCCAACTTAGTGACTTAGCAAGACCCGTCTCAACATAAAATTTTAAAGGGGTTGGGGATGTAGCTCAGTGTGAAGGCCGTGGATTTAATTTTCAGTACCAGAACAAAAGTTATCATTTGTGGCAGTAGACTGTAATTGCAGCCCAGAGCCAATACCCGGGGGGGTTCATTTACTTAGGTAATAGTGTGTGATTGCTTCTTGTGTTCATTACTTTTCTCTCTCTGCTGAGACAAAACACTTGACACCCAAAGTTAAAGGGGGAAAGGTTTATTTAGCTCACAGTTTATAGAGGTTTCAGTCCGTCACTGGTTCAAGGCAGGGTAGCCTGGCAGCGGGGGATCACAGAGGAGACAGCTGATGGTACCCGCAAGGAGCAAAAGCAACCAGGGACCTCAACAGCATCTCCCTGCCCCTGTTATCCTGTTTAGGTTACTTAGGCGGGCAGCACTCGCACCCTTAATTCCAGGGCCCTTGAGCCTGGCATGAATCAACTCCAGCCTCACACACACACTCTAGACCCAGCCGCCTCGGAAGAAGCCCCACCTGTGCCCGCATGAGGCTTTGGAAGGGCGTCTAGACACACACAACCTTCCGCAGCACGCTGTCCTCCGCCTTGCCCCACCCCTTCCACCTCCACAAGCCTCCCACCTTCAGCAAGTGTGGGGACTGGGGGACGCAGTCTTCTGAGGCCTTTACAACCCCTGTGATAGGAGGTTGAATTTCCTGTCCTCAACCCATCAAATCAAAGAGAGTGATGACTTGCTTAGAACCAAGACTATATAAGAAAATTTTAACGTGACTTTTCCAAATGTATGGGTAAGGTTCACACCAGCTATCTTTCCGTAATAAAATCTAAACAGTGTCAATTGTGATTCTTAGAGAAAACAAGACAGTGCTCTCGCAACCACTTCAATAAATCACTCTTCAGCAGGGTGAGCGGGTGTTGGATTTACAGGATTTCTATGCCAAGCCGGGAAAACAGGAAAGCAAAGTGCTTAACTTGCAATAATAGTTGTGTGGTTTAGCTGGCGAGCGTCCTCATCAACAGGGGATAATGATTTTAGTTTTCAGCTGCCCCCAAGATCATTTCCAGTATTGATGAGGCCTGAGATGTCCGTAAGGAGGAGTCACTGTAATTGATTTATTTGGATGACAAACCTTTTGTCAGCAGAATCACACTGCCTCAGAATAGCACTGTCCTATGTTTAAGACACTAGAAACGCAAACTACTGTGAAAACCTATATTGAGCTACAGCTGACTGTTAGAGCTCTAAGAAGTAATAACATTTATGATTTCATGTTCAAAATCTCAGGTGTCACTTGTTTGCATTTTATTTCATTTAAACGTTAAAATTTTGTACATATTAATGGAGTACCATGTGACGTGATGTTTCAATACATGTATACATTATGTAGTTTTTAAATCAGATTAAACATTAAATATTTGTCATTTCTTTAGGGTGAAATGTACAGCAATTATCTACAGTCACGGCAGCACACCAGCACTTCTTCCTAATGACGCAGATGTCAATGTTCAAATCGTAATTCAGCAATAGAAATATCCGGAAATTAAAAGTTTTACATTTTACCATTCTACTTTCAAGTTGAACACAATTTGAAAGAATTAAAAGAAGCTATAAAGCAAATTATTCAAGGGTTCTTACTTTGAAGCTCCACAAGATGGAGATGATAAAGATACCGTTTGAGATGGTGCATAATACTGTGAAGTGTTTATAGATGATAAAATGAACATAAGTTACAATCTGATTATACATATGTGGACACTAGTTAGAATATTGTTTGAAGATTAAATGCAATTCTGTTGGTTGAAAATGATCCATTTGTTCAGGAAAAAAATTATTGAGCACTTACTGGTTATAGACAGAGGTAAACAAATATAGTCCCTGTTTTATGTAGCTAAATAAAATAGCAAAAATTTCTTAAATATTTACTATATGTCATAAAGTATAATCTCAGCCACTGTTTATTGAGTGGTTATTATATGTCAACACCACTCTAAGTGGTCGATAAACGTTAATTCACTAAATCCTCATAGTAAATCTATGACACAGGTACTCTTACTTCTATTATACAGGCACAGAGAGAAAATCTGTCCAAATCCATTACATGGGGAGATCCAGGGATCCAACCCAAGGCGTCCGTGTTCTGTACTACCTCTCAGATACTACGTAAATATTATTTAGTTCCCAGTACTAACTTCTCGGGACAGTACTCTTACTCTCGCAGCTTAACAGATTATGAACAGAAGTGTAAAGAGGTGAAATAACTCACTGAAAGTGAAATGACAGTCATCTTTCCTACTGCACTGCGTTGCTTAACTAGGATGACAAGGGAGCAACCAGGCCCCGCATTTAAACTTGAATCTCGTTGGTCTGACAGTGAAGCATTTTTCATCAAACTGTACACCGCCCCACACCCCAAAAAATTATATCTGAAGAGACGTAATGTACTCAGAAGCTTCTGCTACAACCACCACATCCTCTTCTAGAAGCCGGTCGGTGTCTCACTGAGCCCTTCCATGAGCGTCCTTCCGTGCAGTACCCGAAGTTTAAATAATACGTGTATATATGGTACACACAATTTACAGTCCATGCTCAAAAAATTTTTCCTCCCCTAACTCATGAACTTGATAAAATTTAATTTTTTTCTATATTTTTGGCTGTCAGGTCTCTATGGACCAAATTTATATGTGTTTTGTAGGTTTTTCCTTATCACTGGTGTTTTAAGTACTTTGTAACTATTACCCTGTGTAACAATGTGGATGTATTTAATTCTCTTGAACTGCACACTTAAAAATGGTTCAAATGGTACATGGTAACTAGACATGGTAGCACATACCTGTAATCCCAGCTGTGTGGGAGGCTGCAGCCAGGACAATTTAGTAAGACTCTGTCTCAAAATAAAAATGAAGGTGTGCATATATTACCACAGTTTTAATAAGTAAGTGAAAGAGTTGCTTAACATCAAGTGGAAAAAAAACCATTGTCAACCAAGTACTAATGGACAACTGCAAGGTGTAACAGTTTTTGTCTCACCATAAGTTTTAAGTAAGAATATTTTTAGAAAACAAGTGTTTAATGAAAAACCTAATGTAGATGTACCATTTGACCCCGCTATACCATTCCTAGCCAACTACTGGGTTGCCTGATAACCGTGTTTACTTACTGCAATGCATTTCACAACATCACACATACGGAACCAACCTAGGCGCTACCAGATGAATGGATAAAGAAGATGCAGTATTTACACATGATAGAGTAATACCCGGTCACAGGAAGAATGAAACTGTCATTTTCAAGAAAATGGGTGAATCTGGAGACCGTCATATTGAATGAAATAAGCCAAACTCAAATCCCATGTACTCCCTAAAATGTGGAATCTAAAAAAGTTGATGAGAAAATAAAAAGGAGACAAATACAAGAGGAAGGGAATTAGCCATAGGGCAGGGTGTAAAGGCAGGTAATAAAGGAAGTGATATGAGTAAAATATACACTTTGAAAGCCCCTCTCAAAAGTGAAAGTGGGAGTGGAGGGTAAGGAGCCTGGTGTGCAGAATGAAAACGATCCATATGCATGTGCACACTTGCCAAAACGAAACCCAGTAATTAAAAACGCTGCATTTCACGTCTGTACCAGTGATTTAAGATATTTGTGTCTGCCATGTCAGTCATGGGTGTGAAAAGATAAGTCTACCGGATTTTTTAGAATGAGCGAGTGTCCTGTTTCCTCTCCTGTATACCCTAGACCCAGCCACAGTGCCTGGCACGCAGTATACACTTAAACATTTGTGAGTGGATGGGGATGAATGAGGGACCCTCAGGAGAACGTCCATTGAACTTTTTATGGAGAACAAAAGGAAACTTTACCATCAATTTTATAGTTAGTTCTGATAACTATCTTGAGAAAATACATTACTGGGCTACAGGCAGAACACTGGCCAGCACGGGTGAGGTCCTGGGTAAGCTCCCAACCCCAAACAGAGGAAAAAAGAAAGGAGGAGGAGGACGGCAAGGAAGAGAAAAGGAAGGAGTAAAATAAAATATATTCTCATTTACAGGGGTAATGTTTACAACAATTAAAGGATTAAACAGTTAAACTGCAGAACTGAGAGTCACACCCAGAAAGTCTGATTTCAAGTCTGTGCTTTAAAACTTCGGGCAGTAATGCCCCTGACGTGGACCATGATTTTAAAACTACATTGTGGTACATAGTTACTTTTTTCCCACAATTACATTTATTAAAAACTGACAAAGAAAACCTGTACAAGAAGTATCCCGATCACCGGAGCACCAGCCATCTTGAGAGGGACCCGCTCCCCCGCTGCGCGGCCACGTCCTCTGCCTCGGCCTCGGCCTGGGCCTCTTCCTGCCGCAGCTTCCCTCTTCTCAGATTTCACCTTGGGCTCGGCGTCCACAAGCAGCGTGTCCAGCCGCGAGCTGTCTGGCAGGATAAATAGTGAATGTTGTTTCCACGAACGCTCAACGCTTCCAGCGGCACCGGCTCTCTGTTCTTCGGGGTCATCTGCACAGCCTTCAGGGGTGTGTTCGTGCTGACATCCACACCTGTGATGGTTGTGGACCTGTGTTCCATTCTTCAATTCAGTGGTGACAGTTTCATGATTCAATTTCATCAAAAATCTCGTGCGCTTCATCCTAGCGGCGCCGGCGCCCTGTCGGCCTGGCAGCATGTAAACTACAAGCAGCAGGACCCAGCAGCCAGGCATGTGAATGGCCGGGAGCTGTGGTTCACAGTTAAGCCAAAATCCAGTTTTTATATGCAATTTATTTATTTATTTATTTATTTATTTATTTATTTATTTATCTTGAGACAGGGTCTCACTATGCAGTTCAGGCTGGACTTGAGCTCACTTTGGAGCCCAGGCAAGTTTTGAACCCACAACAATCCTCCTGCCTCAGCCTCCCAAGTGCTGGGATTATAGGCGTGTGCCAGCAGGCCTGGCTGTATGCAATTTATGATGTTATTATTTACTATACTTTTTGCTTGATCAGTTTAGTTCCAAGTCCATGCCCTGGAGTAAATTAATCATTCAGCATTTCTACGAGTAGAGAGAAAAGACTATTACGAAGTTATAGCATATTTGTAATATTTTGAGCCCAAACAGGAAAACTCCCCAAATATTAAAAATTTAAAATAGGACTTCCAGGAAGATGGCAGAGTGGTGAGCAGCAGAGAGACAGCCACTCTGAGATTTGGTGTCCGGACACTGGAATACAGCAATGTGAGGAAGAGAGGGGCAGTGGGTGCCCAGGACCCACCAGGACCTGACATGAGAAACGAAGCCACAGGAGAGTGAAGAGAGAGACTCGGTGAAGGAGGAGGTGGGAAGTGATGCTTTCCGTCCGAGCCTAGACACACTGCATGGGAGGGGAGGTTTGAACGTGCAGACGAATGCTGACTGCTGGTGAACCCAGAGGTCTCCATGGGCGGACACAGCAGAGGAATGGAGCAGTGGACACGGTGGACCGCAGAGGCTAGTGAGTTATTCGGGTTCAGACGTCCCCCAGGAGAGGGCCACCGGCTGGTCACCACTTGGAGAGGGGCCAGCTGAGCTCAGCACTCAGAACAGCTGTCGTCTGGCCCCAGACAGGGGCTCCCAGCGTCAGGGGGAGGAGCGGAGTTCAAGCCAGCAGGAGGCACGTGCAGTGCTGCAGGCTGAACAAATCCGGTTCCAGCCTCTGAGCCAGAAGCCAGCCTGAACTTCTGTGGAACTAAAGCGCAGGCTTGCTGGGATTATCCAGTGCCCTGCGGTACATCTGTGGCTAGGTTGCTCGGGTTAGTCAACATCAGTCTGGACTGTCTGCCCATGCTGACAGACAGCACACACACACCTTGAAGTGGACATTTTCTTTCCCCCCCCCACTCTTTTATGTCTTTTGCTTTGTTTTCTTTCTTCTTGACCTTGTTTTTATATGAGTGTGAACACCATTTCTAGTATTTTTGTTGTTTTGTTCTCATTTTTATTTTCGCCTTCTCTCTTTCCCTCCCTTCTTCAACAGTTTACCGAAGTTTGTGTAATCTTCCTTTGGCCTCCAGCTTTGTTTCTAATCTCTTCCTTTTCCTTTATTTCTCTCATTTTCCCCCCAACCCCTTTTAAATTTTCTCCTCTGAGAGTAAAATCACCATACTGTGGGCATATTTACTATATACAATTATCTGATTTATGTTAAATTTTGTCCTATGACCACAAATCTACTTCACGCACTTAAAGGTAGCAAATTAATAGTTTGCCATTTTCTAGGTTGTCTGTTTTTGTTTTTTCTCTGGTATCAGGAATCAAACCCAGGACCTCACACTTGCCAGGCAGGTGCTGCACCACTGAGCTAAATCCCAGGCCATTTCCAGGCTGGTTTTGATTCTAGTGTTACTGCTGATCTTGAACTGCTTTCGCCAAGGTGACAACTGTTCTCATCAGTTGTGCTTCCCTGTACGCCAAGACTGAGATTGCCTTAGAGTCATAAACAGGATTACAGGCCAATGCAAAAGAACCAGGGACAAGGACAAACAGGCAGCAATTCCTTATCCCCAATACATTAAAGAGGTAAGATCATGCAATAGACTCAAAACCCAGAAGCCAGCTACATCTGCAATACATCTCTGAGAAGCAGTCATTTTCAAAGTGTTCTCAACACTAGCAATAAATATACCTGCCATAAAGAATCTACAAGTATCAATGCAGGAATTAAACTAAAAAAAAAGAAAGAAAATGAAAAGACAGACACATGCAGCCCCAGACCCGCAGCTCACCAAAGGCAAATCCGTGGGCAACGAGGTGGAACAATTCAAAAGCCACCCAGCTGGCCTCTCTGAAGTGGGAACAGCAGAAGTAACAAAGCAGATGAGCGAGGCTCTGGGAAAAACATCAAATCAGAAACAATTTCTCAGAGAACTTCACAGATGGTGACCACAATGAAGAGCACCATTAGTGAATCTGGAGAAGATACAGATAAAGAGTCGAAGTTTATGAAAATGATGAAAACTAACACCAAACATAGGAAAGAAATGGAATCCATGAAGCATTCAATCAGATATGCAAGAGATTAAAAATTCTATTGAAGGTATATGCAGCACAATGAACCAATGTAAGGGCAGAATATCAGGTCTAGAAGACAAGATTGCAGTTAGAGAGCATGAAAAAAGGATTTATACAAAAAGTATTTAGGTTATTAACAGCTTGTTCAGATATTAGATAATTTTTTTTGTTGTTTTTTAGTATTTCATGGTGTTTTAAAATCTTTTATTTTACATTTAAAAATTTTATTGGTACATTTTAGGTATGTATAATGATAACATTCCTTATAGGGAATTTGATATACATATATCTTTTTTCCCATTTCCCTAACCTCCCTTCAACCCCCCTTCCCCTCATTTCCAAGTTTTATTTCCAACTTTTCTTTCTTGTCCTTTTTTCCTTCCCCTTCCCTGTCCCTTGTCCCTTTCTCATTTGAGTATTTTCTTCTTATTTCCCAATATCTGTTATACATTTTGGTTCTTACACTTTCAGTTTTTCACACCAAAGGAACAAAATGATATTTAAATGATATTTGTGTCCAATTTATGTGTGTCCAATTTATTTCATGTAAAAGTACAGCCTCAAGGTGCATCTGTTTAGCTATAAATGTCTCAAGATTATCCTTCTTTATGGACGAGTAGTACTACATTGTATAAAAGAACCACATCTTCTTTATCCATTCATCAGTTGGTGGGCATTTGGGCTGTTTCCAAGATTTAGCTATTACAAACTGTGCCACTATAAACACGGATGTGCATATCTTGCTGTGGTATGATGCTTTTAATTCTTTGGGGAAGATGCCAAGAAGGGGAATAGCTAGGTCAAATGGAACCTCTAGAGTCAGTTTTTTGAGGAATCACCACACTGATTTCCACAGTGGTTGCACTAGTCTACACTTCCACCAACAATGGAGAAGCGTTCCTTTTTCCTCACAGCCCTGCACACATTTCTTGTTGGTTGATTTTTTTTAACTTTAAAAATTTTAATTAACTTTTAACAAAAACAAAGCAACACAAAAACAATTAAAACAATACAGGATTTCAAAACAAGATGATAGGAATTAACAATGGTTGTTATATTACATATTGTTATTTTCAACAAAGTTGCTCAGATTATCAGATGTAAGAATGCAAGACTGATCAAACAATTAAAGAGAAGAAAAAGTAATTTAAAAGAAACATTAGAAATGATACAGAGCTTCACTAAACAAGATGGTAGGAATTCAACAATTGGTTGTTATGTTGCATATTGTTGTCTTCAAATTAGTTGCTCAGATTACCAGATATAAGCATGCAAAATTGGTCAAGAAAAAAAATTAAGCATTAACTGCTCAGTAAATCAATAGACACCAAAAGTACAATTATCCCAGCTATCTTTGTATATACTTATGTATTTTTTCCCTTCCTTCTTCCTTTTCTCCTTCGTGAGATGGGATGTCAGTGTTGTTTTAATTTGCATCTCTCGAAGGACCAATGATGTTGAACGTTTTTTCATATATTTATTTGCTGTTTCTACTTTATCTGAGAAGTGTCTATTCATTTCAGATGCACATTTTTGGATTGGATTTTTAAATTTCGGAGGGCTGATTTTTTTTAGTTCCTTATATATTCTGGATATTAACTTCTGTCTGAGCAACAGTTGGCAAAAGTTTTTTCTCACACTG
>NW_004955458.1:15141383-15149336 GCF_000276665.1 Chinchilla lanigera
ATTAAATCTGTACAACAACTTTGGGAGTGTGGTCATTTTCACTGTATTGGTTTTTCCTCCCAAAAACAAGGGACTTCAGTTGTATTGAGATTAAATTCCTGACTTTTTATTTAGATAAATGGATGTGGTCATTTGCCTAGATAAAAAACTAAAGGACAGGTAGGTTTGTTGTGTCCTTTGGTACGGAGCAAGGAGGACACAAAGCTGAGTTCAGGTTTAAGACTTAGAACATGTTAATTTTTGCGGGGGAGGTTCTGTTTTTTGAGACAGGGTCTCACTATGCAGTTCAGGCTGGCCTCGAATTTACAACAGTCCTCCTGCCTCAGCCTCGTGAGTGCTGGGATTACAGATGTGTACCACCATTCTCAGCAGAAATGGATTTTATAATGCTTTGTATTCTCAAAGCGGATGTATCTAGTAAGCAACCAAATGCACGAATCTGGAATACAAAATCAGAGTATGGGGAAGACAGCAGATACTGGGAGATCTGTTCGGGGACAGTATCTTGAAACCTGAGAACAGAGCAGCCTGGAAGAAAAGAGGGCTTAAGTCAGAACTCTGGAAAAGATTATCACTCAAGAGAAAGGCAGGTTTCTACAGCCCACAGAGGAGACTGGCCAAGAGAAGCCAGAGTGGACTAGAAGCAGCCCACGAACAGTCCTGACACGCAGGACTAGTACAGTAGCGGGGAAGAGCATGATCATCGGTGTCAATGAAAATATTGTTTTTTAATTTAATTTTATCTTACCTGTTTTATTTTGAGATAGGGTCTCTTTATGCAGTTCAGGCTGGCCTTGAACTCATGGCTCAGCCTGCCAAGTGCTCGGGTTACAGGTGTGCTCCAGCACATCCGGCTAAAAACCAAAATTCATGGGAAAGAAACCACTAGCAACCTTGTGTTGAACAGTGCTCATTAGCAGTGAAAGTTGAAGTCAAGTTGCATTAGGGCCACGTTGGAAATGGAAGAAGGAATGTTACTCTCAAAATGTTGGCTAAATTATCAATTTAGATGAATCACTTTGGACATGAAAAAAAAATCATACTGTTAGTTGGATAAACAGATGATAAAATAGTATATAATTTAATCTCACTTGTTCCAGTTATCCACAACCATTTAAAGCACCACAATAAAATATAGTTCAGGAATCACTGGCAAAATTTTTACCATTCTGTAGGTCGTGTCTTCTCTCTGTTGGCTGTGTCTTTTTCTGTGCAGAAGCTTTTTAATTTGATATGATCTCATTTGATTCTCAGAATGATTTCCTGTGCAACTTGTGTTCTGTTCAAAAAGTCCCTGCCTATGCCTATAACTTCAAGAGTTTTATGTATTTTGTCTCCCAGCATGTTAAGTGTTTGTGGTTTAACATTTAATTCTTTGATCCATTTTGGTTTTAGTTCAGAAAATGGTAAGAAATATGGGTCTAGATTCGATCTACATGTGGATCACCAGCTTTCCCAGTATCGTTTATTAAGAGGCTGTCTTTCCTCCAGGATATGTTTTTGGCCCCTTTGTCAAAGATCAAATAGCTGAGTGCACCTGGGGTTGTTTCTGCATCCTCTGTTCTGTCCCATCGATCCTCAGGTCTGTTTTTTGTGCCAATACCATGCTGTGTTTATCACAGTAACCCTGTAGTTTAACTTCAAGTCCAGGGTTGTGGTGTCTCCCACTTTGTTTTTTGTACCTAGAATATATAAAGAATTAAAAAAAAATTAAACCCTCAAAATGAAAGACTCAATCAAAATATGGCCAAGCAAAATAAACAGACACTTCACAGAAGGACAAATGGCTAATAAATACGTGAACAAATGCTCAACCTCCCCGGCCAATAGAGAAACGCAAACTGAAACAACACTGCGATTTCATCTTATCCCAGAACGGTCATCATCAAGAATCAAATAGTAACAAATGCTAGAGGGGATGCAGGGGAAAAGGAACCCTTCTACACTTTTGGGTGGGACTGTAAACTGGTACAACCACTATGGAAATCAGTATGAAGATGCCTCAAAAAACCCAAACTAGAAATCCCATTTGACCCAGGTATTCCTCTTCTAGGTAACTTCCTGATAGAGTTAAAGACATGACAGTTATACATGCATATCCATGTTTATAGAAGCACAATTCACAATAGCTGAATCTTGGAGGTGGCCCATATGTCCATCAACAGGTGAATGGATAAAGAAAATGCATTACGTATACATGACGGAATACTATTCTGCCATAAAGAAAGAAAACTTGAGTCATTTGTAGGAAACTGACTGTACCTGGAGATCATAATGTTAAGTGAAATGAATCAGACACACGTTTAAATATCACATGGTTTCTTATGAGAAGCCCAGAGTAAAAATAATAAGCAAAAAAAGATAGATAATAGAAAGTAGGAACATAAATCATATTCAAAGGGGAAGGGGCTCAAGAGATGGGGGGAGGGAGAGGAGGGAAAGGTGATGAAAAAAGGAATTAGGATGTATTATGTGTGTGTACCAACTTCCCACAAGGAATGTAAACATTACACACTACACACATGTACCAATAAACTAAAAGTTTAAAATTGTAGTGGCATAGAATAATATATTATTAACTCTGCAGTTAACTGGATTTACTGGGTAAGATTTTTTGACTCCATTCACTATGGTGCTGAGGATTAAGCCGAGGGCCTCACCCACACTAACTATGTGCTCTATTCCTGAGCTATATCCGGGTAGGTGGTTCTTTTTTTAAATTAAGTTTATTGGTACATAAACCTTTCCCCCTTTAACTTTGGGTGTTGGGTATTTTGTCTCAGCAATGATAGAAAAGTAACTAAGAGACTACCCAAATGTCTGTTTTGCTAAATTGTAAATAGCTATTGGTAATTTTTTTATTATAAAAAATTTTTAGTTTATTGGTACATATAAATGTGTCTCACAGAAAGCTAAAAAAATAGACCTAAAGGGGGAAAATTAACATTCTCATGACTACATCTGACTAGTATTCCTGAAGAGTATTCCATCATGTATACATAATGCGTTTTCTTTATACGTTCACCTGCTGATGGACATACGGGCCACCTCCAATCACATTCATCGTAGGGAATTTGTACCCGTACTGATACATCTTGATTTTTTCCCATTCCCCTACCCTCACTTCCACCTCTCTTTCCCTCATGTACAAAAGCTGTTTCCATTTTTCCTTCCTTTCTGGTTTTTTTTTCTTGTCCTTTCCTTCCTTTCCCCCTCCCTAGCTCTCCTTTCCATTTGAAAATTTTCTTCCCATTTCCCATTTCCCAATATGTACTATGCATTTTGGCCCTTATTAACACTTCCAGTTTCTTTTTTTTGTTTTGTTTTGTTTTGTTTTGTTTTGTTTTGTTTTTCTCCGGTACCGGGAACCCAACTCACGACCTTGCGCTTGCCAGGCAGGCGCTTTTTGCCGCTGAGCTAAATCCCCAGCCCCCACTTCCAGTTTCTTATACTGGAGAAGTAACGTGGTACCAGCTGGGTGATCCTGATGGGGGTATCTCATGGAATTATAGTCAGATGTAGTCATGAGAATTTTAATTTTCTCCCCTTTAGGTCTATTTTTTAAGCTTTCTGTGAGAGACACATATGTTGTATTTATAATAAAACAGTTATCAATAGCTGTTTACAATTTAGCAAAACAGACATTTGGGTAGTGTCTTAGTTACTTTTCTATCATTGCTGAGACAAAATACCCAACCTCCAAAGTTAAAAGGGGAAAGGTTTATTTAGCTCACAGTTTATAGAAGTTTTTTTTGTTTTTGTCTTGTCTTTTTGAGACAGGGTCTCACTATGCAGTTCAAGCTGGCCTTGAGCTCACTTTGTCGCCCAGGCTGATCCCGAACTCACAGCTATCCTCCTGCCTCAGCCTCGTGAGTACTGGGATTACAGGCAATAGAAGTTTCAGTCCATAATTTACTCACTCCAAGGCAAGGAGGCACATGGCATGGGAGCAACTGTTCATGGTGTGGAAGACACCAAAAGCAAACAGATCTAGACGGGACAAATTTCTTTCTGTCCCTTATATTATACGCAGGCTACCCACCCTTAATCCAGCACTGGGCCTCGAATCAATCACAAACTCTAGAGTCAGCCACCTCTAAAAAGCCTGCCTGCCCCCAGGACTGCATGTGGCTTTGGGGAGACATCTAGACATAAACCACAACAGGTAGGAAGGGACAGAGAGAGAAAAGATAGTACCTAGAAAGGAAAAATGAAAGGAACAAGGGGATTTTGCAGATTTTAAATCGGACAGATTGACCTCACGTACCACCTGAGATAATTTTGTAAGAAATGCACTCAGGAGGCTAAGGAAGGACTGCGTTTGAGGCCAGCCGAGGCTGCCCAGCAAGTTTAAGGCCATCCTGGACTACATAATAAAACGCCTCCTCTCAAGGTGGTGAGGGGGTAGGGAGTGAGAGAGAGGAAAGAAGTCAGGAAGTAAGAAAGAGAAGTAAGGAGGAAAGCACGGGAGAGAGAAAAAGAGTAGAAGGGAGAGAGAGAGAGAAAGAGAGGGAGAGAGAGAGAGTCAACAATACCTACGTAATATTCCCACCCTCGCCTTCAAAAATGTAGTTACAGACGCTTACCACAAAGAAACCGTCAGACTGACCCAAACTGAGGGGCACTTTTAAGATGGTCTGAATTTGTAAACATGTCAGCAGGGTGAGAATGTGGTGCAGTGCTGGAGCGCTTGCCCTGAATTCAATCCTCAGTGTGTGTGTGTAAGGGGGGTAGTGTGAAAGTCAACGCCAAAAGAGAAAAGGCAAAGTCGGGGAAATTATTCTAAGTTAAAGCAGAGCAAAGCAGTATGGTAACTACAGGTGTGAGCCTGTATCAGATCAGACCCTGGCGGACAGTTATAAAGGGCAGAGGGACACGTGGGGAAGTCTGCACTGGTCAGTAACAGTATTCTGTCTCTATTAAAGATTCTGCATGTTTTTACGATGTGACTAGGTAGGAGAATGTCTTGCGGGAGTGGCCTACTATGTCCAGTGTACATGTGACATCACGTTTTTAATACTTATAACTCTGATAAGGAAATTGTGGTCTTTTCTTCAGATGAGGAATCAACATACACACAGAGATCGAGCCCAAAGCTGTATCTTTTCACACTGCTACACTGTCTTCGGGTGGATAAGGTACGAATAGGCCATCCTAAGAACACCATTTCCCAGAATTAGAGCAGAATATAAACACCTAAGACAACTTAACACGATCTATTTTCTACCTGGAACCAAGGAAAGTATTGAAGAAAGAAAAAGACTCCTTCTGTACCGGGAATCCCTAAGAAAACATAAATTTCACAAAACTGATGATCAAGTACCTAAGAAAGAAACTCGCCAAAAGGACACTTCAAAAGGCAAGAAGGAAGTTGGGTGCTGTGGCGCACACCTGTGACTCCAGCTACTCTGAGGCTGAAGCAGGAGGATCGTAAGTTCAAACCCAGACTGGGAATTTATTGAGACCTTGTCTCAAAATAAAAAATATAAAGGGCTGGGGATGTAGCTCAGTGGTAGAGCATCTCTGGGATTCTACCCCCAGTACCACAAAAAGGAAAAAAGAAAAAAAAAAAAGGAAGGAGGAAACTGTGTCACTGTACCTATGGAAAAATTATCTACTAGCGAGAGGAATACACGTCCAGAACTGAGATGTGAAGGGCTAGAAGGCAAGAAAAACTTGCAACCTCCATGTACCCTCAGAACCCAAGTTGGCATTTGTCGTTAGAGCGCACTGTATCCGCGCTGAGTCCCAAGTCCTGAAGGGTGCCGCAGTTCTTTCAGGTTAACTAGAGGGTCATCAGTGCCTCTGTTAACCGCAACAAGGCCTCAGCCACCTTCAGGAGTACTGTGAACCAGCGCGTGCACGGGGGCTCCCAAACCTAGCATCTGCAAATGAACTATCAACAAGTGTGACTGTGACAAAATCAGTAAGGAGTCAAGTCGTCTTGACAGATAGCTCCGACTGCCAGCTCTCGATAAACAGGACATCATCTGACTGCAGGCTCTCATTCATGAGAGCTACACTGACGAAAAATTCAAAAAGCAAAAACGACTTCTTGTGAAACTTTAAATGATTTCCATGAGGAGGAATGAAGTAGGCCACTTATTTTATCGTAAGGGGAGATGCCTTCTATTAAAGGATAAAATTACAATAAACTTAAGGAGCTTGTCTTGTGATTCTAAAATCAGTCAACAATCCACTCCACAGAACAGAACAAAGTTCAGTGAGCTAAGCAGAAGAGGCCCCCTTCCTCCACCCACCCTCATGCTGGGGATTGAGCCTAAAACCTTTTTAACTGACCTACATTCCTAACCCTTTTTTCTTGGCGTGAGACAGGGTCTCGCTATGCAGTTGAGGCTGGCCTTGAGCTCACTTTGTAGCCCAGGCTGTTGTCAAACTCACAACCACCTTCCTGCCTCAGCCTCCTGAGTGCTGGGATTACAGGCGTGCGCCGCCACGCCCGGGATTTCTAACCCTTTTTAATATTTTTAAAACAAGCTCTCCCTAAATCACGAAATTGTCCAGGTTGGGTTTAAACTTCCAACCTTCCTGCCTCAGCCTTCCAGAGTGTTGGGATTACAAGTGTGTGTCACATGCACAGGGAAACTGGCTTTATAACAACAACGGGGCCGGGGCCGGGGCTGAAGCTCAACGGCAAAGCGCATGCCTGGCAAGTGCGAGGTCGTGAGTTCGATTCCCGATACCGGTGTGTGTGTGTGGGGGGGACCAGGCTGAAAAAAGCAGAAAGAGAAAAAAGTAAACAGTGGAATGGTCACCTCAGCTACTTTTCTTGTAACGCAGGGACAAAACAAAAGCTGTTTGATATCGGGTTACCTTTTTTTTGACACGGATTAAAGTAGAGAGAACTTGACAATCATGCTGATTGAAACTGGCCTATTTGGAAAATGTGGTTGTATCTCCGTCTGATTTCTTTGAGGACCCGATAGTTTAGCCTTGGTTTAGTGAGGTGGCATTTTAGGATGCGTGGCTCTACTCTCACAAATCCAGCCCCAGGGGCCCAGTGCAGGAACGTAGACCAAAGTCACCCTATACTTTATACCTAATTGCAACAGGAAACACTATACAGCAAATTTACTAGGTCCATGAACCAAAATGTCTATTATTATTATGGCTTTTAGAGACAGGGACCCCCCTGCAGTTCAGGCTGGCCTCAACTCGCAGCGATTCTCCTGCCTCGGCCTCCAGGGCGGGGGCGTTGCAGGCGCGCGCCACCGTGTCTGGAGTCTACCTGTTTCTGCACGCGGGTAGGTTATCAGCAATTGCTTTCAAACTGGAAAAAAAAGGCATTTTGACTCTCCCCTCAGGACGGGAACACACTTCCGCCGAGCGCGCTCTGCGCAGGCGCGGCGCGTCCACCGGCGCTCCGACTCGGGTTCGCAGGGGCAGGCCGGGGGGAGGCCCCCAGCGACGGAAACGGCCAACAGCGCGCACTCCGAGGCCGCGCCGCTGCTAAGCGGTGAGGGCCCCGCGGGGTCCAGGCTCTCTCTGGCGGAGACCGGCGAGGGACGGGCGGCCCACACGCGCGGGTCAGGCTGTGGCGAGGCCCCGCCCCCGCCCCAGGCGCTGAGCGACGCCCTGAGCCGGCGCCGGTCGGTGGGAGTCGCGCATGCGCCGCATGGGATTTCCCCCCCCCCCGCACTTTTTCCTAGGGCTGCTTCCGGGTCGAAGGGTTTGCTTCCGGAAAGCGGGAAGGCTGAAACGCGGCGGCGAAACTGGACCATTGTTACAAAGTTCTAAGGGAAGAAGGCCGCCGCCATGGACAGGTCCGTCCTGGCGGTGACTCCGGGGCCCGAACCTTGTTCCTCTCGCGGGTTGGCGGAGTGAAGTGAGCGCGGCCAGTCTTGCGGAGGGAGCCGGCTGTCCGGCGGCGGGGCGGCCTCTCGCGGCCTCTCGCGGCCTCCGGCGGGTCGTGGCTCAGTGCTCGGCGCGGAG
>NW_004955458.1:15155553-15156540 GCF_000276665.1 Chinchilla lanigera
AAGACTGGCGCTCCCCGCCCGAGGCTCCCCGTGTGCTGGGAACCCACCCTCTGGGAGCCACCAGGCAGGAAGCTAGCCAGCGGGAAGACTGGAGCTCCCCACCCGTGGCTCCTTGTGGGCCGGAAGCCCTCCTTCCAGGGAACGACGAGGTCGGGAGTGAGTCGCCGGTCCGAAGACCCCAAAAGACCGGCGCTCCCCGCCCGAGGCTCCCCGTGCGCCGGGGGCCCACCCTCTGGGAGCCACCAGGCAGGAAGCTAGCCAGCCAGAAGGCTGGCGCTCCCCACCCGCTGTCAGCTACTTTTATATAGTACACTTAAAATATATTTCAGATTTTCTAAAATTTGCCTGGTTTTTCTGGTGCTGGTAATTGTCTTAGTTACTTTTCTCTTATTGCTGAGACAAAATACCCAGTGCCCACAATTAGGGAAGGAAAGGTTTATTTAGCTCACAGTTTGTGAAGGTTTCAGTCCATACTTGGCTGGCTCCAAGGCGGAGTGGCACATGGCAGAGGGCAAACATTCTGGTGGCTGAAGACAGCAAAAGCAGCAAGAGCAAAAAGGGAGGAGGAGAGTGTGAGCAAGCCTCTTTCCCTACTTTGTATTGTATGCAGGCTGCCCGCCCCAGGGCAGGTGTAACACTCACACCCACAGTCCCAGCACTGGACCATGGATGAATCAAAAACTCTAGGAGCCCGCTGCATGACTGCATGAAATTATGCTAAATGAGCCAGGCGTGGTGGCGCACACCTGCAATCCCAGTACTCGGGAGGCTGAGGTAGGAGGATGGCTGCTAGTTCAAGACCAGCCTGGGCGACAAAGTGAGCTCAAGGCCAGCCTGAACTGCACGGGGAGACCCTGTCTCAAAAAGACCAAAAAAAAAAAAAAAAAAGAGAGATTATGCAAAGTGAAATGTATGATGTGGGAAGATAGCAGACACAAAGCTTAGCAGTCATACAGAGAAGACTAGTAACTGTTACATCTTTAAGAT
>NW_004955458.1:15156640-15164701 GCF_000276665.1 Chinchilla lanigera
ATCAACTATGAACTAAAACCTGTATAAATTGCAAGGCAAAATAACCCTTTCCTGAAACTGCTCAAAAGGAAACAACAACTGGGGTGGGGGAGAGGAAAAAAGGAAGAGGGAGAAAAAATACATATGTTATATATACATGCATATATAGTTATGTATAACTGTATGTATATACCCAAGATAGCAAACATAATTGTACTGATTTCTACTCAGTGGAAAGAACAGTTAGTGCTTATGTTATTTGATCAGTTTTGCATGTCTGTATCTGGTAATCTGAGCAACTGTTTCGAAGATAACAATGCGCAATATAATAACCATTGTTAATTTCCTATCATGTTTTGAAATGTTTTTTTCTTTTCCTCTTTAAGTAAAAAAAAGAATAAACTTTTCCTCAAAAAAAAAAAAAAAGTTACGAGTGTTAGAAAATCAAAGAACTCTGGGGGCTGGGGATTTAGCTCAGCGGCAGAAGCGCCTGCCTGGCAAGCGCAAGGTCGTGAGTTCGGTTCCCGGTACCGGAGAAAAACCAAAAAAAAAACAAAACCAAAAAAAAGAAAAGAAAATCAAAGAACTCTGTATAGGAAAGACTCGAGAGGAACTTGAGGAATAAGCAGGGTCTGGAGCCAGGAGGTCATGCCTGGCAAAAAGATCTAAACCTTGGCTATTGGAACGACTCAAGGACCTTTGCACCAATTGTGATCATAAAGTTGCTTGCAAATACTGCATTAAAAAATCTTAATTATACTATTTTAGGAGTGGCTTTGGAGAGATGCTGTCCCCTGTAATCCGAGAGCCAGAGGTGACACGGACTGCAAGGAAGCAGAGTGCTCAAAAAAGAGTTTTAAGTATCCTTTGTATTTGGGGGATTACATAAATGGCTGCATGTTTTGAGTCATTGTAGAATTTTTCTTTTTATGAGAACTATTAAACATTAGCTATAATAAAATACTATAGAAACTAGTTTTGCTCACTCCACAGACACCTTTATTTGGTAAATAGAATGCTGTCAATGAAATTCAATGCAATTACAATTTATGTTGCCCTTTAAAACAGGGAATTGTTTCATAGCTCTCATATTGTGAGTAGCATGTGCTGAGATTTAATTTCCTTTTTCTATTTGAGAGCTCTTAGGTCAGTGTATAGTTAATTAAGACTGACACCTGAGAATTTAACTGGCAGAGAAAATTAGTTATTTATTCTTTGCATAGATTAGCCTTAAAATCTTAGTTCTTCAAAAAATGTATTCACATATTTTGTGCAGTCATACTGTAGGTAATTGTAACTTTAGTGATCTCTTTTCTACATGGAAAACTTTTCTTAACCCTTCCTAAAGTTCGAGCCTCCCATGATGAAAATCTTGGCAGTACTACACCAAGAAACCAAATGATTCCTCGAACTCCTAGCTTATTTCGACAGCCTTGTAAGACTTTTTGCTTTTCAAGTTTTTAATAAACTGGACACCCACTTGTCATCTCAGCACTCTGGGAGGCTGAGTCAGGAGGATTTATAAATTTTAACCCTGCCTGAGTAACAAAATAATAATAAATAAAAAGGGCTGGGTATGTAGGTCAATGCGAAGGCCTAAATTCAATTCAGTCCCCAATACTGAGGAGAAAAGTATTTAATAATAACAGTAATGTAGTATAATAATAACAGTAATAGTAGCGCACATGTACGGTGTGCACAATAAATACTTGGTTACAGAGCCGGATGTGGTGGCACACACCTGTAATCCTAGCACTTGGGAGACTGAGGCAGGATTCCTGCTAGTTTGAGGCCACCCTGGGCTACAAAGTGAGTTCAAGGCCATCCTGAACTGCATAGTGAAACCCTGTCTCAACAGACTACATAAATAAATATTTGGTTATGATATCAACAAGAAAACACAAATCATAATGATTATAGTTATTTGTTAAAGTGGTGTCATGAACAAGATACTGTATTGCACATAAATATATAGTAACTGTGACATAAATACTTGTTACCTCTATTTTACCAAAGCTGAAAGTGGTACTTAGAAAAGTTAATATGGGTAATAAGTTAATATGGGTAATAAGTTAATATGGGTAATAATATGGTAATATGGGTAATAAGTTAATATGGGTAATAATATGGGTATTATAGCTAAAAGTTAATATGGGTAAAAGTTAATATGGGTAATATCCATAATAATATGGATAGCCTTGTTTAGCAAAACACAAGTCTGCTATCCTATATTGCCTCAGTATTCTTTATAAAATTAGAATATGAAAGATTCATTAGTTAGTGTTTGGTTTTTTTTTAACTGCTCAGTATATTACGATGAAACAGCCTATTTGTAGTAAAGTTTTCCCTGATTGGCTCAATAACACCAAAATTTCAAATTGAGAAAAATACATTAAACCTTTATATCATGGAAATGTTAACAGTATTTATTTGGTTAGAATATTTATTGGGTTAGAGTACTCATTTGGTTAGTATTTATTTGGTTTGCATGCTTGGTTTTGATGACCAGTGCTCATATACCTTGCATTCTTTTATTAACTTCTTATTTGTAGTCACTCCAAACCGAAGCTTACCGAAACATCCAGATATTTCCTGCATTTTGGGAACAGAAGGTCGGTCTCCTCAGCTTTCACAGTCTTCAGGGTTTTTGGGAAATCTGTCCATGGTATGTATAAGTCAGTGCTAAAAGTTTCTCCCTTTTTCTGTGTGGCTTAAAAGCCTTTTGATGAAAATTGAACTCATGCTTTAAAAGTAACTCTAGGATATATGGATTGACATAATTGGCTAGACACTTTAAAAACAAACCTTTTTTAGTACCTCCTGTCACAGTACACATTGACATCAGTTAAAATGTTTCTTCATCTGACAGTTTACTAACTCAGGAACTTATACTTGCTAGGCAGGCGCTTGTGCCACTGAGCTATATCCCTGGCCCCTAACCCCAGTTTTGAAGCGTGAGAAAGTAGAACACTAAGAGTAATACATGAAAAGTATAATATGGAAGAAAAATGTTGTCTACCTGTGGGATCTGACAGTAGAGTCAGAATTGAGTTAGAAGACACCTAGCCGGTATCCGCTGCTGAGTTGATTTCCTCATGTGTGGGAAAGCCCTCAGACGTTGATGACAGACGTGATCTGTGTTGTGAAAGTATAGGAGAGTTTGATTGCTTTTTCTACTTGAGATAAAAGACAGTTTAGGGGAAAGTAGGTGAGATGCTCTTATGAATCACTGTCAGGCCAGGCCTGGTGGTGCATGCTTGTAATCTCAACACTCGTGAGGCTGAGGCAGGATCACTGTGAGTTCAAGGCCAACCTGGGCTACTTAAGCAAGTTCAAGGCCAGCCTGAATTATATAGCGACACCCTATCTCAAAAAAACAAAAACAAAAACATGAAGAGTCACTGTGGTACAGAATTGAAAATTGCAGAAAAAGTGTTATGTAAACAGTGATGTTGACTGGCTTCACTTCAATATTAAAAATACCTATAGAAAAAGAAAGCATTATGTCTGAGAAGAAGGAGAGTATTATAGCACATTTAGTTCCAAAACCAACATTAAAATGTTTCTTCTGTCTTTGGCTCTGTGATGTATTAAATCACAGAAGTTTTTATTTACACACTTTTACATTTGTCAAAATTGGGTGTTTTCTGAAAGGTAATTTCGTCCTGATAAACCTCTCCCTTATCATAGAAGGTTAAATCCATCTTTTGTGTTTTTTCTTTTGGTGCTATGGATCAAATCCAGGTCCACACACATGATAGGCAAGTGCTTTGACGTTATGCCACACCGTTAGCCCCAAATCCGTCTTAAAAATTTATTATAGTGGGGCTAGAGATGTATCTCGGTAGAAGAGTGTGTGCTTAGCATGTACAGGTCTCTGGAGTCAGTCCCCAGCACTGTGCGCGCACGCACGCACACGCGCGCGCGCACACACAGAGTTTATTATAGTCATGGACTTTTAGTGTTAATAGTTATTGGTGATGTAGTTATTGGTGATGTAGTCACTGAGTATTTTGCTCTGCTTATGAAGCTAGTTTATTTTGGCGATAAATTATTTTTGTAGTCAAAGGTATTTTCTGGATTTATTTTGCCAATTTCAATGTCAGCCATGAAAGGACTCTCAGGTTAACCTGAAGTAAGTAAAATTATTACCTTGGTTAATTCTTTCACCATATGTATGCAGCCAAGATTTGGTTGACCAAAGATTGTTTCTGTCTCTTTTTTCTGTGGCACTGGGATTCGAACTGAAGGCATTAATGTTAGCTTCATCCCCAACTCTTTTTCGGTTTTTTTTTTTGTTGTTGTTTTTTGTATTTTGTTTTTTTGTCTTTTTGAGACAGGGTCTTGCTATGCAGTTCAGGCTGGCCTTGAGCTCACTTTGTAGCCCAGGCTGGCGTCGAACTCGGAACGATCCTCCCGCCTCAGCCTCCTGAGTGCTGGGATTACAAGTGTGTGCCACCACACCCAGCTTGGTTTTTATTTTGAGGCGAGATCTTGCTAAGTTGTCCAGACTGGGCTCAGACTTGCAATCCTCCTTTCTAAACCTCCCAAAATGCTGGTATTATGGGCTTATACCACCATGCCCAGCCGAAGTATTTTTCTGAAAATGAAAAAGTGTTGCTGTTGAAGATTTCTACTTCGAAGCCAGGCCCAATGGCTCACTCCTGTAATACCAGTACTTGGGGGGCTGAGGCAGAATGATCACAAACTCAAGACTTGGCCGGGGCTACATAGTGAGACCCTGTCTCGGAAAAAAAAGATTTTTAATTTGATCTTCAGACTGAAGGAAGTAAACTATTCAGAAGGAAGTGAACTAGTAATCATTTTCCAGTAGCAGAAACTAAGCTCTGCAAAGCCCAGAGTTATGACCCTGCTGAACACATAGGTTCTCAGCACACATCTCTAGCTTAGGCTGATTTAAAGATAACATTTTTCATTGTTGCTCACACCTGGATTTTCAGTAAAAGATAACTGTTACTACGGATATTTCAAACATGTCTGAAGCAGAGTCGTACAGGGAGTCCCTGTGTGCCCGTTGCCAAACTCCAAACGTTGCCAGCTAACTGGGCACTTGTGACCGATTTCATTCATTTATGTCCGTGTCCATTTCCCTTAGAGTGCCCAGACAGCATAGTTCATGATATATCCCTGTGACATAACAAGGGTACTTTAACATAAGTGCAGTATGTTTGACATGTCTGACCAACACATACATAGAGTAATTCCTTTATCATTTCGAATATATATATATACATATATGTGTGTATATATATATGGGTAATCATCACTTCATGACAAGGATGCCTCTGAAAAGTGCATTGTTCAGCAATTTTTATCCTGTGACATCATAAGTATGCTTAACAAACTAAGGTGGCGACAATATTACTAACCTTGTGACATTGCTGTCATGTATGTGGTCTGTTGCTAACCAAAACGTTATGTGGTACACGATTGTAGTTACTATAATGTGTATTTCATTAAGTGTTCAGGTTTCTTCTTTAGTCAGCTTTTTTATTTTAAATTGTTGTGTTTGGATTTTTGTTTATTTGGGTTTGTGTTTGTGTTGTGGGGTTTTATTTGTTTTTTGAGGTAAGGTCTCATTATGCAGTTCAGGCAGGTTTTGAACCCACTAAGTGGCCCAGGCTGGCCTCAGACTCGGCCTCCTCAGCCTCCGAGTCTGGGATTGCAGGTGTGCCCCTCCATACCTGGCTTATGTGGTTTGTTTTAATCAGGATCCACTGAAGCGAGCGTGGTAGACAAATGCTGGATTGATTATTCTTAAGCCTTCCCTCTTCCCTTTCTTTATTGCCATTCATTTTTTGAAGAAATTGGGTTATCTGTCCTGTACAGTTCCCCAGAAATGAAAAATTTATGCTAACATATAGGTAGGACTTTATTTTATCTATTAGTGTCAGCTTGAATTTTGTAAAATGTTACCTTCATTGGCCTTTTTAAAAAGTGTGGAGTAATACACAGAAGAAAACTTTTTATAAACCTGTAATTTCCTTAACAAAGTAACCCATTGGCTTTCAAAAGTGAGAAACATGTAGAAGTTGCTGTAGAAGTTCGTAAAAGCCTTATTTACTGTTAAGGTGTTATTCACCCTGTCGAGTCCCTCCTTTTCACCTGCGGGTTTTGCTGTCAGGTGACGAATCTGGACGACAGTAACTGGACAGCTGCATTCACAGCGCGGCATTTGGGGCTCTTCACGAAAGCAGAGCCAAACAGCGTCACGGAGGAGGCCAGTGCGGTCATGTTACGTGAAGACGATCCTGGAGAAGCCGGTAAGAGGCTTCGGGACAGAGCAGCTTTTCCTCTACTGAGGAAGAAGCTGTTTGCTGCCATTTCTGAATGCCGTGGATCTACGTTAACATATAAATATATATTGTTAATATGTAAATGCATTAATATGTTGACAGGTACATATATAATACACTTGTGATACAAATACATAAACTATATATTTCTTTTGGTGTGAGTGCCTTGAAAAGAAGTGTCTTTTTTCTAAGTTCTAGACACTAAAAGTCTGAGATGAAGGTTTGAGCAGGCACCAGACATGGTGATGCACACCTCTTAATAGCAACACTTGGAAGGCTGAGGCAGGAGGATCACTATGAGTCTGAGGCTAGCCTGGGCTACATAGTGAGTTCAAGGCCAGCCTAAACTATATACTACCTGTCTCAAAAAACAAAAGAAAGGAGAAGTGTGGGCAGAGCTAGTGTTTTTAATAGCCTTCCTTCTTGGCTTGCACATAGACATTTTCCTCCCACGTTGTACATGGTCTGCCCTGAGTAGTATAATTATACTGAGTAGTCGTAGTAGTGACCACCTCTAAAGGTTGAGAACTTCACCTTAGTTATCAGTGGGATCAACGCCTTACCCATGTTCCCTGTCAGTGAGAATAGCAGCCTCTTCCTCTTTACGTTTAGTTTTCGCGGTAACGTTTTTGAAGTGTTCTGTTTTGGCCTGGACAGTAGCCCTGTGTTTTCAGGTACTGCTGTGACCTTGCTAGTTTTAGGTTGGCTGCTGCCATTCCCGTGTGGGAAAACCATTTGCTGCACTGTCTGTGTGCATGCGTGCTGTTACGTTAGTTCTCCATCACTTTGCTGTTGTCACAACCCAACATGGGCACTGGTAGACCATGTGCTTAACATTCGCGAGTTCACTCGTGTGGTCCTTACCACAGTCCCCTAAAGAGTTAGCCTAGTTATCCCTCACAGAGGGCAGGGCCAGGTGCAGCAGTGGACACCTGTAATCCCAGCTATCAGAGGCTGAAGTGGGAGGATAACGAATTTGAGTCCAGCCTCGGCAGCATAGCCAGACCCTGACATGAGAGAGACAGAGACAGGGACAGACAGAGAAAAGAAACAGAGAACGTATGGAAAAAGGATGCTCAAAGAGGTTAACTAACTTGAAGGTTTGTTTAAGGTCACCCAGCTAGGAAGTGATTGCATCAGGATTTCACATTAAACAGGTTGATTCCAGAGCCCTACTTTTTTTTGGGTGGGGATGTCGATTTGTTGAGACAGTGTCTCACTGTGTCATTCAGGCTAGCCTTGAGTTCATGGTATATCCCAGGCGTTTCTCAAACTTGTGATCCTCCTGCCTCAGCTTCCTGAGTGCTAGGATTACAGGTGTGTGCCAGAACCCTACTCTTAGTATTGTGATAACTATTATTTTGTTATAGTATCTCTCAGTAGTAGCTACTCAGATGTGCAGTGACTATATACTTCCTACTTTATAAAATACACCAATTCCATTTTAAAGGTAAGACCTTAAGTATCATATAGCGTTGTAGTAGAATGTATGCATTCTTCCTGAGTATAATTAGTATCTATTATAACTGTCAGCTACTTTTATTTTTTTTATTTTTTTTATTTTTTAAAGAATAAAAGAAGGATGACATAATAATAGGGGGGACTTAGCAAATTACAGACAAAATGGTAGGAAATTATCAATGGTTATCGTTTTACATACTATTATCTACAAAATAGTTTCTCAGGAAAACAAATAGACAAATAATAGTGAGTTAGAGACAAAAGAGGTAGGAGATTATCAAGAGTTGTTGTACTATACTTTGGT
>NW_004955458.1:15167256-15171320 GCF_000276665.1 Chinchilla lanigera
TTTTTTTGGTTTTTCTCCGGTACCAGGAACCGAACTCACGACCTTGCGCTTGCCAGGCAGGCGCTTTTGCCGCTGAGCTAAATCCCCAGCCCCGGGCCTATAGATATTTAAAAAAATAAAATTTTAAACTTCCGCATATCAAAAGTAATCAGTAGACTAAAAAAGCGATGGATAGGATGGAAGAAAATATTTACGAATCATACATCCTTTTTCTCTTTTGTATGTGGTCCTGGAGCCAAGGCCTTTCCACTGAGCTGTATCCCAGCCCTTTTTATTTTTGAGTTAGAGTTACGAAGTTACCCAGGCTGGGCGCAGAGTTGTGATTCCTCCAGCCTCAGCCTCCTGGAGTGCTAGGATTACAGGCATGCACCATCACGTCTGGCTGAAAATCATATCTGATAAGGAGTTTATATTCAAAATACATAAAGAACTCCTGTATCTCGGCAAGAAACCATCAGCTCAATTTAAAAATGCTAAAGGACTTGAATATATTTTTTTCCAAAGATACACACGAGCAATAAGCGTAGGAGAGATTCTCGATATCCCCATAGTCCTTAGAGAAAGGTAAACCAAAGCCAGAAAAATAATTATTGAAAATGATAGAGACATTGAAATTGTGGGCTGTTGGTATAAATGTCGATTAGTACAGCCACTCTCAAGCAGTATGGCAGTTTTTCAAAAAATTAAGAACAGACTTGCCATGTATGAATCCACCTGAGGGTGTACCCAAAAGAGGTACAAGCGGGTCTGAAAGCAGTATCTGTATGTCCTCGTTCATAGCTTCCTCCCTAGGAGCCACAAGGGGAGAGCGTAGCAAGTCGTACCTCGGGGCAGGTGCCCGTTGGGCAAGTGGAGAAACAAAGGGTGATAAGCGCAAGACTGAGCGTCACGCGCCGGGAAGGAGGGGCGCGTGGGCTGGGCCGCAGCGAGGGGAACCTGGAGAGTGTGCCCAGTGAGGTGTTAGTCACAAAACAGGCAACTGCTGTATGGCTCCGGGTAACTGAGGTGCTGACACGGTCAGACTGAACACAGAAAGTAGAGCAGTGGCCACCAGGGCGGTGAAGGGAACAAGGGTCCAGCTGTGGGTGGACATTGGTGATGGGTCCACAACAGGGTGGAGATACTTAATGCCACGGAAGTACACTTCAAAATGGTTACAATGGTAAATTTTATGTCCTGTGTATTTTACCAATTAAATTCTTAAAAATCAGCAGTGAAGAAAAGAAAGACTTGTAGGCCGGGTATGATGGTGCACACCTGTAATTGCAGAACTCAAGAAGCTGAGGCAGGAGGATCATTGCGAGTTCCAGACCAGCCTGGGCTACAAAGTGAGCTCAAGGCCAGCCTGCACTGCACAGCAAGACCCTGTCTCAAAAAGACCAAAAAAAAAAGACTTGTATCTATGTTTTATGTTTTCAAAAAATTATCTAAAGTGTGTCACTTAATTTTCCTTTGTTCCTGTTCTTTTTCATGTATTTTAGCATCTTCAAGCATGTTTCCTGATTTCCTGCAATCTTTTTTGAAGCATTCTTTATCTACAGTTTTTGACCTTGTAGAAGAATACGAAAATATCTGTAGCAATCAGGTAAGCTAATTTTACTTCAGCATTAGTCAAACTTCAGTACTTGTAGCTTTTTGAACAGCACCAACCTGTTCTTTTCCATATTATACTTAAAAAAAGAGATGTTTGAGAGGCACAGACAGGAGAGGTGGGGAGCTCAGCCAGAGCATCTCTGCTTTTCATATAATAAAGCTCTGTACAAAATGTCTTTGGGAAGCTGGGCGTGGTGGCATACACCTGTAACCCCAGCACTTGGGAGGCTGAGGCAGGAGGATCTTTGCAAGTTTGAGACCACCTGGGGCTACAAAGTGAGCTCAGGGCCAGCCAGAACTGCATAGCAAGACCCTCTTTCAAAAAGACAAAAAAAAAGTCTTTGGGGAAAAAAAAGCAGTCTACTTTTTAAAAAGCCTGAAATATACGAAGAACTCGTAGAACTCAACAATAAGAAAACTGAACCAAAAAGAAAAAAAATGGGCAAAAGATGGGAAATGGGCACCGTACCAAAGATGGTATGCAGATGGCAAAAAAGCATATAAAAAAAATGCTTCACACCAGATACTATTAGAGAATTACAAATGAAAACCAAACACTGTCCCATACTCATTCGGATGGCAGAAATCCAAAATATTGTGAGATCACCAAAATCTGATTGGAATGTGGAGCAGCAGTGGGAAGCCTTGGTCACTGATGATGAGAATGCAGAATGATCGATTGTTAGTTTCTTACAAAATTAAACCTGCTCTTACTGTATGATCCAGCAGTTAGGCTCTTTGGCATATACCCATGCGAATTAAAAATCTGTCTCGCACACCCAAACCTGCATATGGGTATTTATAGCAGCTTTATTGATAAAGATTTGGAAGCAACCAAGATGTCCTTCAGTTGGTAGATGAATAAACTAACTCCTCCAATAAATGCAGTACTATTTAGCATGAAGAAGAAATGAGCTATTAAGCCATGAGGAGACACAGGAATCTTCTTTGATTTTTGAGGTAGGGTCGCACCGTGTAGCCCAGGCCGACAGACTCTGAAAAGGCTACGTACTGTATGATTCCAACCGTTACGTCCTGGGAAAGGCAGAGCTACGGGGGCAGTGAGAGGATGGCTGCCGTCAGTGGGGAAGGCGGGGCGGATGGCAGAGCACGGAGACTCCTCGAGCCGTGGAGGGGTACCGTGGCGTGCGTGTGTGCTGGCGGGTGTGTGTCTGCGCGCACCTGTTAGAATGTGGGGACTGTGTGGCACTCGGCATGAGCCCTGATGTCCGCTTTGAATTTTGGGTGGTGAGGACGTGTCCGTGTGGGTTCATTAACGGTAATCAGTGTAGCGTTCTAGTGCAAGATGCTGATGGGAGAGAGGCCAGGTAGGCATGGGAGCAGGGGTGTGCTCCACTCAGTTTTGCTGGGAACCTGAAAACTGCTCTAAAATAGAATCTATTAAAACAGAACTTTAAAAAAATACTATTGCATTTAAAAATAATTGCAACTCAGTGCAGTGACGCGCACATACAATCCCAACTACTTGGGAGGCTGAGGCAAGAAGATTGTGAATTTGAAGCCAGCCTAGACAACACCCAGCAAACCTTGCCTCAAAAATAAAGTAAAAATAAAGAGTAATTGGAGTAATAATAGGAATAGCCAACTGTTAGGGGGCGTTTTTTTGTTTTTTGAGACAGTGTCTCACTATTTAGCCCACACTGGCCTTGAACTCACAGCCATCCTCCTGCCTCAGCCATCCAGCTAACCCAACACTTTTGAGCATTTACTGTTATTTAAATAATCATCCTATGAATGCTTCCCTTACAAAGCAGCTTCATTGAATAACAAAAGCTTTTTAAAGGGTGAGAAGACCTGTTGTAAACCTTTGTGTTCTGAATGAGACCAGTCCTGCTTCTGAATTTCCTCAGTAGGTAAAGAGGTCCTGGTGGGGGTGCAGAGAGGGCAGCAAGGGGAAGGGGACATTAAAAGAGTACAGACGTGTTATGTGCCCTGACCAGCTCCCCGTGACACAGGTAGTCACTGTGCACCGCAGACTGTACCGATTAAAATAAAAATTGGGGGTGGCCACGCCTGTAATCCCAGCACTCAAGAGGCTGAGGCAGGAAGAGTTCACAAGTTCAAGACCAGCCTCAGCTACGAAGTGAGCCAAGGGCAGCCTGCACTGCATAGGAAGACCCTGACTCAAAAAAAATTTTAAAAATAAAATAAAAATTTGGAAAAATAGAGGTTCTACTGTTCCTAACTCTTGAGAAACATTTCTTTTATCCTGGGTCTTTAAACTTTTCTGTGAAACACTTCTTTGTGTTTAGGGGAGTGAGTCCTACCTTTCATTAGATTCTCACTGTGCTTCAGTTCCAGAAAGGGTTAAGACCACTGAACTGGAATAAAGAGGAACTTCAGTGAAGTTTTGTTTAGAAATAACATGTCTGGGTGTAAGTCTTAAGAAAATATTTGTCTTGGTTTATTACATGGTGTAAAATTTTCCTTTTTTTTTTTTTTTTTTTTTT
>NW_004955458.1:15171845-15174294 GCF_000276665.1 Chinchilla lanigera
TGAGGCAGGAGGATCATTGCCAGTTTGAGGCCAGCCTGGGCTACAAAGTGAGCTCAAGGCCAGCCTGAACTGCATAGCAAGACCCTGTCTCAAAAAAAAAAAACAACAACAGTGGAAAGGGAGGAAAAGTTTATAGTGTGTATCTATTCATACTACATATAATGCGCTTTTAGCACTGTGTACCTAAAGAACACAGTTACTGGTAACTCAGAATTGTAGAAAGTTCACCTCTTGCTGTGTTTCTCATTCAGGTGAATATACTGAGTAAGATGGTGAACCGAGCGACACCTGGACTACAGAAGTTTTCCAAAACAGCCAGTATGCTCTGGCTTCTTCAGCAGGAGATGGTCACCTGGAGGCTGCTAGTTTCCTTGTATAGGTAAAGTTGTGTAGAACCATAAGTGAAATCAACGTAAGGTAGCAAACAGCTAGGCAAATTGAAAGTTAGAGTAAAATGTATTTGCAAATAGGTGTAGCTATTTTGAGACTTACCATTTCAATGCTTTAATTTACAGAAGTTAGTTACGAGAGAAGATGGGGCCATCAGATCATAAACCTGATAAATGCCGAGAATTAGATACGTATAAAGATTTTGGGAGGGCACTAAAAATAGAGCAGTACATAGGAGGAGTAGACTAAGTGAACTGAAAGGATGACTTTGTGTGATGGAAGCTCGAAAGAAGGTAATCAGACCATCCCTTAGTTGCTCGGTGGTTTTGGTTCTCATTCTGTTGCTTTCTCAGGCTATGAGAAAATACAAAAGCTGGACCCAGTGGCACATGCCTGTAGTCCCAGCACTCAGAATGCTGAGGCAGGAAGATCTTGAGTTAGAGGCCAGAGCATGGGCTATGTAGTGAGTTCAAGGCCAGCCTGGGCCACATAGCAAGACCCTGTCTCAAAATATGAAAAAGGGGAGTGAGAGGAGAGGTGGAGGAGAGAGGGAGAAAAAAGAAAATCATTCTTTAATTGTCACCGTGTGAGAAGGTTAGGACAGCAGTGCCTCAGCAGGTAGCCGCTAGAGACTTTGCCGTGTGTATCTTGGTGGGTGTGCGTGCTGCGCAGGTGCCAGCCGGCGTTGGCTCCTTGTGTTTGAAGCGCAGTGCCCACGTTAACTGCAGAGTCACTTATTTACACGCGGCAGAGTGCACGTTTGCACAGGCGGTGGTGTAAAGGTGAGCTCGTACATTGAAATGAGGCTTTTTTGTTTTGTGTTATGTTTCCTCAGAGACAGGATACAGTCTTCGTTACAAAATGGAAATATGCTTACAACTCCTGTAAGTTTCATATGAATATTTTCCTTTATAAATGATTAAAATTAAAGAAAAGTTTTTTAGGGAGAAGACTTGGTTTTAACCCCCCATCTTGAGCTTCTGCGTTTTAAACATAGTAATCAAATGCTCATGTGTGGTGGACATGGAAGGTAAAAGCCCTTTTCTGGTCCTCTCACTATGTAGCGTAACACTTTGGTATATACCAGACACTACCAGACGCTTTTGTGCGTCTTTATTCACACACACATACTCATTGTATTTATAACATATACTCACATACACGCAGATTCTGTTTTCTAATTATTACTGTGAAGTAGAAAGTTCCCATTGATGTGTATAGCTCCTGTTTCTCCATCTTTCGGCTCCAGTACATTTCTTACTTGAGTTTGTCTGGTTCTGTATGTGAGCAGTAATCATCTGAAAATAGTGAGTTTTCCTTAGTCCCTTCTGATCGGGGTCCATCTTACTTCCTTTCCTTCCTCATTGCATTGACTAGGAGCACCCATACAGTGGTGAATTGTATTAATTAGAGCAGACATTCTTTTTTTTTCTTTTTCTGTGGGGGTATTTTTTGAGACAGGGTCTCACTATGTAACCCAGGCTGGCCTTGAACTCATACTGTTCCTCCTGCCTCCACCTCCTGAGTGCTGGGATTACAGGTGTGTGCCACCACGCCCAGCTGTTGTTTTATTCTTGAAAAGAATGCTTTTGCTTCTCATCTTTCCATTTGATGTTTTACTATGGATTAAGGGTTTCTTGTCTCTTGACTTGCTGAGTTAGAATGGGTACGGAATGTACTTGTGCGGATACTCACTTTAATTTATTAGTGTAATGGTTTGTAGTAATAGGTTTTTTGGCACTGCATTATCTCAGGGTAAAGTCTCAGTCATGCTGTATTCCTAAATACACCTCCAAATTGTATTTTCTTTTTTTTTTTCCCTGTCTTCTTTGAGAAGTGAGTCTCCTTACGCAGGTTGGGCTGGCTTTGTGCTCACTTTGTAGCCCAGGCTGGTCTTGAACTTGCAACGATCCTCCTACCTCAGCCTCCCAAGTGCTGGGATTACAGGTGTGCGCCACCACACCCAGCTGTGTGTTTTAAAATTGGGAAAAAGTTTTTTTATCAGGTGGTATTTTGATACGAATCAAGAAGTTTATGTAGGTCTGGGGATCTAACTCAG
>NW_004955458.1:15174414-15178376 GCF_000276665.1 Chinchilla lanigera
CCCTCCCCCTCCCCCTCCCACTGGCACGAGCGTATAATCCCAGCCAGACATACACACAGTTTGACTGGGCCTATAATCCCATCCCTCTGGGAGGCTGAGGTGGAGGACCGCATGTTTGAGCCCAGCCTGGGCAACTTGGTGACTCAGTGAGATCCTGTCTCAGAATGAAAATTAAAACATGGCTGCAGAAGTAGGTCAGGCCCTGGGTTCAACCCTGAGTACCAGGAAAATAAAAATAGTTCATGTAACTTTTCTCCCTTAACTCATGAATAAAATAGATTATTAATACCTTTGGCCCCGCTGACATAGTCACATTTTACTTGTTAATATTTTTGTCGTGCCACTGAAAGACAGTCTTAAAAAGCCTTGTGTTAAAAAAAAGCCTTGTGTTGTACTTATCAGCATCTGCTGTTATGTGAAAATATTTTAAAGTTCCTAAATGTTCATTTTCTAATATGTAACATGACTATAACCAGCCCTTTATTATAAGTTTTACTTTTTTAAATTTAGTTTTAGGTTTCCATTCTCTAACACATCAGCCATAGAGAAATAGAATTTTAAATTCCGGGGTAGCAAATCAAAATGTCAGATAAGAGCAACTGCACATTAATCTTGATGTTTGAAATTTATGAATATTTTTCAGAAATAAATACATGGGTTTATTGTGGTAGAACATCTGTGTAGAGGTGATTGTTTCTGATTAACTTTTACTTTTCTGTTGAAATTATATTCTTAGAATGTGTTCTTTTTTTTTCCTTCCTTGAAATGATTTCTGTAATAGGCTGCTAATGCCAGTGAAAAAACGTTTGTGGAAGCATTGTTTCAGAGAGAGTCACTTGTCCGACAGTGTCAGGTACGGTTAGAATACTTTGATTTTTTTTTTTTTTTTTTTTTAAATCATGGAGAACCAGGCATGGTGGCACACTCCTGGAATACTGGCACTCCAAGGCCAAGCAGGAGTATTGCTGCAAGTTCAAGGCCAGCCTGGATGACATAGCAAGATCCAGTCTTCAAAAAAAAAATGGAGAAAAGATAGGAAGTGTTGAAATTTTTTTTAATTAAAAAAATTTAAAATGTTTTCTTAATTTGATTTCAACTTAATCTGTTTATTTGTAGTTAAAATTATAAATTTTGTAATTCGAATTTGGAAAATAGTTTCTTGATTTTTAAATGACAACCTCAGGAGTAGCCTGTCAAAACCTGTATTTTTATTCTTTTACTGTGATATTTATCTTAAAAATGTAAAAATGGTGGTTGGAAAAGTTGTTGCTTGATTCTTTTGGGGGCGGGGGGCGGTGGGGTTTGTCTTTTTGAGACAGGGTCTCACTATGCAGTTCAGGCTGGCCTTGAGCTCACTTTGTAGCGCAGGCTGGTCTCAAACTCCAAAACAATCCTCCTGCCTCAGCCTCCCAAGTGCTGGGATTACAGGTGTGTGCCACCATGCCCGGCCAGTTGCTTGACATTTTTAAGTCAGAACCTGAAAGCTGGGCGCAGTGACTCAGGCCTGGAACCCCAGCCTCTTGGAAGGCTGAGCAAGGTAAGAGGACCGGCCGTGAGCTCAGTTCCAGTCTGGGTGCTTAGCAAGGCTCTGTCTCAAAGTAAAAATGAAAAAATGGGCTGAGGATGGAGCTCAAGGTAAAGGCCCTGGGTTCAATCCTCCATACCACCAAAAAGAAAAAAAACGGGGAGTGATTAAGGACAGGAGTACCGCTATAAATAAAACACTCGGGTATTATGGGTGCTGCTAATCTTTTCTTCCCCTAGATGGTGGTGGATTGGTTAGAGAGTATTGCCAAAGAAGAAATTGGGGATTTTCCAGATAATATTGAATTTTATGCAAAGTCAGTATATTGGTAAGTCACTACGCTTTTACACTTGAAGTCCTTAATGTTTATTTTTTTATTCATCTTTCAATAAAAATTTACTGTTTTTGCTTTGTTTAAATTGTGAGCAGAACAGATAATGCTTTGCCTTGTAGAATTTACAATTGTTTAAAAGAGTTAAATGGCAAATGAATTGTGATTAAGAGCAGTGGGAAAAAATAGCGTTAATGGATACAGAATGACCCGAGTACAGTATAAGTAGAAGAGGTGATCAAGGAATGCTTCTGTCAAGAAATCATGAGCACTAAGGCTTTTAAGAAATAAAGAAGGGCTGGGCATGGTGGCACATGCCTATAATCGGCACTGGGGAGGCTGAAGCAGGAAGATCACTTCAAATTTTGAGGCTAGCCTGGGCTACATAGCAAGACCTTCCTCAAAAAACAAAAACAAAACAAAATTAAAAAATCAAAGAAATAAGGCTGGGCATGGCTGGCATATGGCTGGTCCCAGCTACTGAGGCTGAGGCAGGAAGATCATTTGAACCCAAGAGTGCAAGTTTAGCGTAGATAACACAGTGAAAGTAAAGGGACAAGAGGAATAGAGTAAGTTGTATGGAAATTGGGAAAGTGTTCTGAGTAGGAACAAAGCCACAAAGACTTCGGAAGGGTCAGGTGTTTGCATGTGGAGGCTGATGTGAACGCAGCGAGGAGAAGTGGGCAGGGAGTCTGGGGAGCCAGAGGGTGGTGTCAGGCTCACAGGCAGCCGTTGTGAGCATTTTGGTTCTGAAACAAGGTCTTGCTATGCAGTTGACACTGGTGTTGAACTCACTACATAGCCCAAGCTGGCCTCAAACTCACCGAAATCCTCCTGCCTCAGCCTCCTGAATGCTGAGATTACAGGCGTGCCCCACCATGCCCCCAAATCATTTTGGACCTTATTGTAAATACCACGGGAAACCTTGAAAATGAAAGAGTACTGTGGTCCAGGTTATGTTTTCAGTCATCTTGATAGTTTTTTCTTTTTTAAATAACCCTAATTGATCATCAAGAAGACAATTCTACCATGTGTTAGACTGCTTGTTTTTTGGGTTTTTTCCCCCGAGTCCTGCTGTCTAAATTACTGTAGGGCCTTGAAGTCAAAAAATATCCTAAGTAAAGGACAATTTATATGTCACACTTGGACAACCTCAGACCGCCTTCAAATTCAATAACATGCATGTATGTACCAAGTCTGTAGAATTAAATCTTGAGTAATTACGATTTTCCTGAAAGAGAAAAATTTTCATTAACTTAGATTTTTCCTGTTAGGGTTTTTGTAACTTTTCCATGAGTTAGTCTTGTTTTTGTTTTGTTTTTTGAGACATGCTCTTGCTATGTAATCAAGGCTGGTCTCAAGCTCACCATCCTCCTGCCTCAGCCTCCCACACACTGGGATTACACGGTATATGCGCCATGCCCTGCAAACCCTAAACATACCACAGTCCTGTGATGGCTCGGTTTTCAGCTAGGACACCAGAGCAGCCCAGGGGGAGTGGACTGTGAAAGTGTATCCTGTCTGTCTGTGTGGAAAAGATGAGCCCCGGCAGCATCCGCACGCTGCACCTCACAGCCCGAGAAGACCGCAGTCCCCGGTGTAAAGGCTCCACCCTGCGCTTCAGACAGAGAACGTAGGAATGTGTCTCCATGCCTTCAGAGATGGATCCATGTCTCAGGTTATAGAAAGTGACGGTCGAGAAAAAGAATCGGGTGTGAGGGCGACCTGGCTGCGAGTTCCATCACCCCACCGATGGCCAGGGTTGATTCGGCGATCTGATGGGTGTCCCTTCCGCTCTGCCCAGCCTGCGTGTCTCTCAGAGCTGCGCCCTCAGGCTCGGGCGAAGAGGACGAGCACCTGCCGTGGAGGAGGACCGCGTGGCCAAGAGCGCAGGAGCAGCCGCTCCCCTGCCAGGACCCGCGCACACGCTCTCAAGGACCGCGTGGCCAAGAGCTCAGGAGCAGCCGCTCCCCTGCCAGGACCCGCGCACACGCTCTCAAGGACCGCGTGGCCAAGAGCTCAGGAGCAGCCGCTCCCCTGCCGGGACCCGCGCACACGCTCTCAAGGACCGCGTGGCCAAGAGCGCAGGAGCAGCCGCTCCCCTGC